>NC_134910.1:16278432-16298432 GCF_041734735.1 Babylonia areolata | reverse complement strand
GTACTGTCGGAACGATGTTGATTTATTGTCAGCCCTGATAATGACATCCCTCTGTAACCCGCTGGGCTGGGGCAACAATGATGGAATTAATAATAATAGTAACGATAATAATGATGAAAATGATAATAATAATATTAATGATAATGATAACGATAATGATGATAATAACTAAAAGAAGAAGAAGAAATTATAATATTACTGACAGTAACCAATCACCTTTATTTGTTTCTAAACAGATTTGTGCTTTGTTGTTTTTCAGTTGTATAATGTATTGTTGTATTATTATTATCTTTGTATTATATGGTTCTTGTGTCTGTGTGATTGCGCCTTCTCTTAGCATGTCTTCTGTGTCAGTGGGTGGTACACACGGAAATTAAAGGCAATTTTACTGGCTTGTACACTGTGTGTGTGTGTGTGTGTGTGTGTGTGTGTGTGTACAGGCATGCACCTAGAACATAACACCTCCAAATTTGCACCGACAGCTACATACGCGCGCGCACACACACACACACACACACACACACACACACACACACACACACACGGGACGCACACACACGCACACACAAAGTCTCGAGAGAGAGAGAGAGACTTGTCCACTTAGGAAGCGAGAGATTCTGAGCGTGTAGTAATGAATTCCACACTTGCCAGAATTTTCTGCCCATCCACTATACTTTGAGTGGTGGTCTGGATGCTAGTTATTTTGGAAGAGACGATAAACTGGTGTTCCGTGTGTAGCATGCACTTAGTGCACGTAAAAGAACCCGCGGCAACGATAGAGTAGTCCCTGGCAAACGTTCCTCACTCCGTCCTTCCCTTCCCTCCCAACGGTTTGTAACGTCTCTTCAGCTCTCATCCTTTCCCTCTCTCTCGCCCATCAGTTTTCTCCGCTCAGTCACATGACACTACAATTTGCGTAAGTTGTGATTAACCCAGTTACTTTTTTCTCTGGAAAGCTTTTATCTCTCTCATGGTTTAGACAGATGGCTACATATGCTTGAGATGTCATGGGCGTAGCAGGCAGTTTTGTCGAAGTCCATTGACCCAGCAACTTTTGAACCTACGATCGAGATCGGCAGTGGAAGTAGCCTGAGGCGAAGATGAGAGTTTTGCATTGTAAGCGAAGTGAGTTTTTGTTGGAAGATGGTGGGGGAGCGGGAGGGTAGGGGAGGAGAGTCCAGGGGTAGAGGGGTGTTCATATTTTACCCGAACAGAGAAATGCAACAGTAACAATAGAATCACTATTTACGTCGTACAACAGAGCAATAACACCCAAGCTTAGCTATAGCGTCAAAATCATTCCATTCCTGTAAATCTGTTCTTCATTTGAAGACATGTGGGGTAACTGTGATGGCCCTCCTTCAGGCAGTGCAGCTTTTCCCAGCGTGATTTTCCTGCTGTGGTCCATGTTGACTTCTGCCAGAGAAAAAGAAACAACAACAAAAAACCGTCCAATGAAAGATTTAAAAGTTCGTCACATTGCTTTGTCAAGCAAGCTCCAAACACAACATTTTAAACAGGTTTAAGGAACTGAAGTTTGGGAGATCAACGCTCGAAGATGATAGCCATTAATTGTGGCCATCCAGTAACCGTTATCAGCCTACTCCACAGATGTTACTCAGATGAGTTTAATGACTGAGGAGATTCCAGTTATTACCTATGATGAGACAGAAAACATCATGAGCCTTTCTTCGGGAAGTATCGATGTCATTTTCCATGACCACCTCGGCTTTGGGCACCGTTGTGCCCACTGGGGCCCTCGTAACTTATATGACGAACAAAAGAAGGTCAGGGTTTATTGAAGCACACACATGCTCCAGAACTGATGGAGGAGGATCAAATCACGTTTGGGACCTTGCAGCTAGAGACGAGACGTAGGTTTTTCAGTGTGATCCCGAAACAAAGCAACAGTCAGCAGTCTGTCTTCCCAGGTGAGAATCCACCTGCAGTTGAGAACAAACAAATCTTTCTGTTACACGACCAACATGGACTTGCCGATGACTCTGTCGTGGTTCATGCATGACGAGTATTTTCGTGTCTCCATAACCCACCGAACACTGATATGGGTTACAGGATCTTTAACGTGCGTATTTGATCTTCTGCGTGCGTATACACACGTAGGAGGTTCAGGCACTAGCAGGTCTGCACATATGTTGACCTGGGAGATCGGAAAAATCTCCACCCTTTACCTACCAGGCGCCGTTACCGTGATTCGAACCCGGGAAAGTCCAACGCTTAAACCACTCGGCTGTTGCGCCCGTCTAAAATGGTGGTATATTTTCAAAATCCGGCCATACAGTCACCACAGCACCTCAGGACAGAAAGACAATGACAGACCAGAATGTCAACCACTGTCCACATAGTGTGTGTGAGGCATGGTACAGACAGTGTCCCCACCACCGGAGCCCACGGTCTCCTGCAGTATTATGACAATCCCAGTGCACACACTGAAGCGGCAGCTTTTGACTCTGATGGAAAATAAAGCACTGACAGTCACATATCCCCCATATTCCCTCACTTTGTTCCCTTGTGGTTTCTTCCTGTTCCCTTTGTACAAGAGACAGGTGAGAGGAAGGTAGTGTCAGAGTGCTGAAGATGCTCGAGCTTTCTTCAAGGGCGTTGTTTTGGGTAGGCCCTATTGCCTTCCTGTTCAGAGCAGTCGGATGCCAAGGACACGTGGTTTCGAAAACGCACGAAAGCTGAGGGAGGATACATCAATAAGTCATTTTATGTGCGAGTATGGCCACATTGCCGCATTTAGATATTTATCGAGCACCCTTTGTACACATTGATGAAAATACATGGTGTGAATCGGTGATTAGAATTTTAATTTAGTCATTCATAGGGTATATGAAAAAGGGGGGGTTGACTTCCTGGGTTCTTTCAAAACAGGATACAAAAACCCAGAGGAAAAAATTATGAACCCACTTGGGAGAGGAGAAGTTGAGTATTTTGACTCGTAGAGTCTTCAAAGCAACTGAAGATAGCAGCAGTCACAAGTGCAGTTTTTTGGCTGTTGAATAAAATTCACTGTCTTGAGAACAGTTCACTGCTGGTTGGAAAAGGTGGATGGGTGAAGGAAGTGAGAGAGAATCTAGACAGTGAGAGGAAAGGGGGGCGGGGGAAGAGGAAAAAGAGGGGGAGGGGAGGGAAGGGGGAAATGGGCAGGGTGGGGACGAGCGAAGCTGTGATTTGGTTTTGTTCATGATGTTGAGGCCATATGGTGCTGTAGTACCGAGATGGTGGATAATCTGTTTCTCCATGTTCTTTCTCTTGAAGGAGTCACCAGTGCTGTTGTGCCAGACCACTGATATGGAGAAGTGGGTTATGCTGTGGGGATCAGTGTTGAAGTGAACAGCCACAGGGTTTGCTTTTTCTGGAGGATGCTGTCCCTGTGCTCTTTGCTGCGTTCTTCCAGTGTGCGGTATGTCTCGCCTACGTAGATACGACCGCACAGGCTGCAGTGGACCACATATACCATATCACTGGTTTGGCAGGTGAAACTGCTCCTCATGGTGAACTGGCGTCCCGAGGGCCCCTTGAAGGTGAGTGTGGTAGTGTTGAGGAAGGGACAGCATTTGCACTTAGGTCTGTCACAGCAGCTGTTGCCCAGGGGGCGGAGGTTCTGGGGGGCTGTGGGTCGGAATGACGACCTAACCAGATGATCGCCCAGGTTACGGTCTCGTTTGAAGGCCATCAGAGGAGGGTTCTTGAATGTCTTGCCAACTTTGGGGTCAGAATGTAGGATAGGAAAGTTCTTGAAGAGAATTTTTTTTTTACTTCCATGTTGTGGGGATGGTATGTCAGAGTCAAAAGGATACGGTCACTGTGATCTGCCTTGGTCTTGGGTGTTAAGGCCTCCTCTCTGGAGATGTGCTTGGCCTGATCCAGTGTCTGTTGGATCAACTCTTCGGGATATCCTTGTGTTTTGAAGAAGCTGATCATCTGGGCTGCCTTAGTCATTCATATATTTCCTTGTTTTCTGAAAATATTTCGCCTGCGCGCGCGCTAGTGTGTGTGTGTGCGCGCGCGCGGAAAAGGAGGGGGGATCTGTGCGTCTTTGTGTGTCTGTATGTCTGAAAGTGTGTGCGCGTGCGTGTGTGTTCCTGTCTTTGCCCAGTCATACAATGATCGTGACTCCAGGAATGAAAAGCTCTCAAATAGATCATGACCACGCTGCTAAATCCTACGTACTTGAGCCATCGCACTGGCCATAGCTAGCAAAGTGGCCAGGTATAAATGAACAGGCCCACAGTTCGTCGTGTAGCTGTGAAGGGGACAAAGATCTCGTCAGCAGTGTAAAGATCGTGACACTGTGCTGTCATACTTTCACATTAAGAAGATATGGTCAAGCCATACATATATTACCAATTATTTCAGTTTTGGGTGTCAAATACCGCGTGTGTGTGTGTGTGTGTGTGTGTGTGTGTGTGTGTGTGTGTGTGTGTGTAAATGTGCTTGTGTGCGTGTGCACGTGTGCGGGTTGATGTGCATGCGTGCATAGCCTTTATATGCATGTACGTATATGAGTATGTATTGTGACTAAAAAAAATTGTTTTTGTTTTTTTTTCAAATAAAGATTTTAATCTTAAAAAAAGAAGAAATAAACTAAGATCACCTGTGCGACAACGTATAAACTTGTCTCAACTGAGTGAGATCAGAATGTATTAGTCTGTCTGTCTGTCTGTCTCTCTTTCACTCTATGTATGTATGTATGTATGTATGTGTATCAATCTTTGTATACGCATACCTTTTCCCTTTTTTTAATGTACGCAAGTTTCATGTCAGCATGTCATTATCTCTTGACCAATACCAGCCGCAACATGGCCGCGTTGTAGCGAGTATAAAAGGGACAGAGACAGGCAGCTGGACCTCATTTCGCCCGCCCAGTCTCTCGTCCATGTAGTGTTGGTCTCCCCTGAGAGAGAGAGAGAGAGAGAGAGAGAGAGAGAAAACCAACCAATCAACAACTGAGCCATGGGCTGGGGTTCTTTCCTCGTTTTCGCTGTTTGTGTTGCCACAGTGGTTTATGGGAAAATGTTTCTTCCAACAGGTGAAGTTGTATTGGTTGCTGTTCGTTGATATATTTGTTGCTGTTTTGTTGTTGTGTTGTTGTTTCTGTTGTTGTTGCAGTTGTGTTATGTTGTTTTTTCTCGTCTTGGTATCGTTTTGTTGTTGTATTGGTGTGATATTTGTTTTTATATTGCTGTTGTAATATTGTTTTGTTATGTCGTTGTTGTTGTATCGTTGTTGTAATAGTGTTCTATTGTTGTTGCGTTGTTGCTGTAATATTATTATATTGTTGTGTCATTGTTGTTGTATTGGTGTCATATTGCTGTTCTTTTACTGGTGTTTTGTTGATGTATTGTGTTGTATGTATGAATGTGTATATGTATGTACGTTTGTAGCATTGTAGGTACGAGTTTCTACGCACATATATATAAATATATATGTTTATTGTGCATGATTGTGAGTGAGGACTGAGTGTGTTTCGTGTGCGTGTGTGTGTGGATTGTAAAGCGCTTTGTGCAATGAGGAAATCGCTGATAAATGTCCAGTCATTATCATAATTATCATCATTATTGGTGTCATGTCATTGTTGTTATATTGGTATAATTCGTGGTGGTTGTTTTGGCGTCGCATTGTTGTTGATGATGCTGATGTTGTTGCATCGTTGCTACAGTGTCGCTGCAGTTGTGAGATTTGTTGTATTGTTGTTACATTCCTTTTATTGCTGTTGTCGTCGTCGCCGTTATTATATCAGTGGCGATATATTGTTTTTATGTTATTGTATTATTGTTATGTTATTGTTGATGTTGTTATGCTGTTGTATTATTGGTGATATATTGTTGTTGTTGTTGTTATGTTGTAATGTTGGTGTTACATTGTTGATGTTATATTGTAGTTGTTTGGAGTTTTAGTGTTGCTGTTGTTGTGGAATTGTTGTTCTGTCATTGTTGTTGTCGTCGTGGTATCATTTAGTGTTACTGTTGACAGTAGATGGCCAGTAGATCAGATTACATTGTCACAGTGCATGCCATTGTTTTAACAACACCCATTCTCTCTCTCTCTGTCTCTCTCTCTCTCTCTCTGTCTCTCTGTGTGTCTGTCTCTCTGTCTCTCTCTGTCTCTGTCTCTGTCTCTCTCTCTCTCTCTCTCTCTCTCTCTCTCTCTCTCTCTACAAACTACAGTCCAGTTTCCATTTTTTCTATTCTTTCAAAACCACAAGATAAACACATAAACAAACATATTTCACATCACTTTGATGTCATCGAGCTTTTTACATCCAGTTCAGTCTGGTTTCAGACAAAAACATTCATGCCACACAACATTAGTCAACCTTATAGATGACTGGCTTATCAATGACAATAGAAATGGTGGTGTTTTATTCGTTGACTTTAAAAAAGCATTTGATAGACCACAAACTCTTACTTAAAAACAACTTGAACTATATAGTCTGTAAACCAATAGTCTTAATATGCTTAAATCATATATGACAAACAGGCAACAATGCGTGACAATGAGTCCATCAGCCTCCGCACTAACAGCACTTGATTATGGTATTCCTCGGGGGTCTGTTCTAGGCCCTTTACTATTGTCAATGTATATAAACGACCTGCCGCTCCATATGAAATCCGTATCCGAATTTTTGCGAATGATACATTAATCCACACTTCTCATACTGACATTGACGCTCTTGCAAAAGACTTGCAAGAAAGTACTGATGAAGTCGTTAGATGGACCGAGCTAAACAACGTGTCTTTTCGCCCTAAAAAAGAAAACAAAATGCATATTGATCACAAGGAGACAAAAGAGGCAAAACACGTCGGAAAACTTTCCTTCCATCCAACCTATTGAACAGGTAAGTGATCATAAAGTCCTGGGAATCACAATCGACAGCAATCTCATTCAGTATCCTAACATAAATTCCGTTTGCAAAACGACAGCTCAGGAAACCCATCAACTATCCAAAATCAAGCACATCACTCACGGAAATTGTTTTTTCAAGCACATATCCAGTCTACAATAATTATGCATCAACACTATGGGACTCCGCTGTTGCGAACACCATGAAGCCAATACTGAATTTTCATAAACGGGGGCTCAAGCTGGTACTCCTTAAAAAGACTTCTCTTTTAGACTCGGACTATAGACAAGCGAATATTCTCCCACTAGATTAGATTACAACAAAGGAATAACAATTCACAAGATTATGACAGGTAATGCAACACCAACATTAATAAATAAATTTTCTGTAAATTCATCAAGGAACTCACTCCCATAAACAGTTAAACACCATTGCCCAACCACTTTCAAAAAACATTGCCTTTCCCACCTTATGCCATAATGTGTTATGTAAATTGCTCTTTTTATTAATACTGTTTGTCATATGTGTACGGTTGACTGAGAACCTCCCTCACCCTCCGCCCCCCATTCCGGTCTGTGGTGTGGTGTGTGTTGCGTGTGTTGGTTTCTTTCATTTTGTTCTTTTGTTCCAATGTATTTTACTAGCACCACGCTAGTGCTTGTATGTGCATGTGTGTGTTTCTCTCTGTGTGTGTGAGTGTGTGTGAGTGTTTAATTCCCCCTACCCCCCCCCCCCCACCCCCACCCCCCAGATACTCAGAAAATAAAATAAAACATGCTGTAGAATGTCTCGATACAGATATTGATGAAGCACTTAATGTATTTGTTGAATGTGTTAGCTCTGCAAGCAGTTGTATGGTTAAGAAATGTTTTACCCAGCCAAAGAGACAAAATTCTGAATGGTTTGATAAAGAATGTAAGTTGCTCAAAATTGACACCAGAAATAAGTTAAGAACATTTAGATTTTCAAGGGATGAGGAAGATAGAAAAGAATATGTTCAAACACGGAAAAAATATAAAACTTTATTAAAAACTAAAAGACGAAATTATCGAAGAGAAAAAATAGATTCACTGGAATCAAATTTATCAAACTCGTCAGCATTCTGGAAAAGCCTAACAGAAATGGGATGTGGGAAAACAAAAAGTAACATCAGTAATAATGTCAGTATGGAAGAGTGGCATCAGCACTTCAAAAGTCTATTTTCCTTGGATAATGATATGGACAATGTTGATAATTCTGCTGATCTTAGTAACCTCGATGATGATGAAGAATGTGAACTTAATAATGCTATTTCAGAAAATGAGGTTTCATTCGCTCTTCACAAGCTGAAGTCGGGAAAAGCATGTGGACTTGATGGTATTTCTGCTGAAATGTCAAAAACTGGTAATAAAATTACAGTACCATTTCTGACAAAATTATTTAATGCTCTGTCGATAAAGGACTGTACCCAAAAGAATGGTCCAAAGCTATTATCATTCCCATTTTTAAGAAAGGCGATATTGATAATGTTGATAATTATAGAGGGGTATCCCTGTTAAGTATCATTTCTAAGTGCTTTACAACGGTGTTGAATAATCGATTATATTATTGGTTAGAAAATAACGAGATGATTACAGAAGGTCAAGCTGGTTTCCGAAAAAAAACTACTCAACTGTTGATCAGATTTTTAACCTGTATACTTGTGTTCAGAAATGCATGTGTCAAAATAAGAAATTATACGTTGCTTTTGTTGATTTTAGAAAAGCATTTGATTCTGTAAGACATCATAAGTTGTTACAACATTTAAGAAAACAGGGTATCTGGTAAATTCTTTAAGTCTTTGAAAGCGATGTACGATTCATTGTTAGCATGTGTCAGGGTTAATTCACAATATTCTGAATTTTTTTTTATTGTCCACTTGGTGTACGACAGGGATGTGTCATGAGCCCTACTTTATTTTGTACATTCATCAATCAGATTGCTGAACATATGTCTGTGTCAGGTAGACATGGGGTTCAGTTGATACCAGGTAGCATGGAACTGTTCATATTGCTTTTTGCCGATGATATTGCTTTATTATCAACAACTCCAATAGGACTTCAAAATCAGTTGAATATTCTTAAATCATGCTGTCAGGTGATGAAGTTGAAAATTAATGTGCAGAAGACAAAAATAATGGTGTTCAGAAAAGGCGGGTTTTTAGGTAGGCATGAGAAGTGGTTTTTTGAAGATGAAGAAATAGAAGTAGTAAATGAATACTGTAGGGTATACATTCACATCAAAGATAAGTCCCAAAAGGGGGACGGAACATCTTGTTGTGAAAAGCAAAAGGGCAACCACGAGCCTTGTGAAGGCTTTTCAAAAGTATAAAGAAATGTCATATGCAGTATTTTTCAAAATATTTGATGTAAAGGTACAGCCTGTTCTGTTGTATGGATCTGAAATCTGGGGTATGAATAGACTAGAGAATGTAGAAAAAAAATTCATTTATTAGCATGTAAGCGATTCTTGGAGTGCCTGTGAAAACACCAACAAAGTGGTTTATGGTGATCTTGGTAGATATCCGTTATTTATGAACTCGTTATTAAATGTTATAAGGTACTGGTTGAGAATACTACAAATGGATCAAAATAGATTGTCTTACATGGCTTATCAGATGTTGCTTGGATTAGATTTAAATGGAAAACAGTGTTGGGCTTCTCAAGTTAGAGAAATGTGTACAACAGGTTTTAATTTTGTGTGATTGCAACAGGGTGTTGGTGGTGTGAAAGGATTTCTTATTACTTTCAAGCAAAGACTTATAGATATCTTCATTCAAGAATGGTTGGGTACTATTAGTGATAGAGACAGATATTCATGCTACAGATCATTCAAAGTTGTATTTGAAAAAGAAAAACACATAATGCTGATGAATTTGAAAAGAAAAACACACAAATGCTGATGAATATTGTTTCAGAGTGGCGTTGTCTCAGGCCCGATTTAATGTGCTTCCTTTAAATAACAATGTTAATAGGTACACTGAAAATGATATTTTAAAGTATTGTCCTTTTTGCCAAGGTGAACTGGAAGATGAATACCATTTGTTGTTTGTTTGTTCTGTACATAATGATTTACGGACAAAATTTCTTCAAGACTGTTTAAACATGTCTCTTAGTTCACTTCTCCGATCAAACAACAAGCAGAGAAATTTCCATGAATCAAAATTTATTTTCCACGCGATCAAAAGGAGAAATCATATACTCAGACCTAATTAAGTAGAATTGATGTCAAGTCCATGAATATTATGATATTGTGTCATCTATTCAAGTGTTATAATACCCCTTCCCATGCCCACCCCCAGTCCCCTGGTTTTGAATTGTGGTCCATGGCCAAAGTTTATTAAAACAATTTCGTTCGTTCGTTCGTTCGTTCTCTCTCTCTCTCTCTCTCTCTCTCTCTCTCTCTCTCTCTCTCTCTCTCTCTCTCTCTCTCTCAGTGTCTCTGTCTCTGTTTCTGTGTGTGTGTGTGTGTCTATCTGTCTCTGTCTCTCTCCCTCTCCCTCTCTCTCTCTCCCTCTGTCTCCCTCTCCCTCCCCCTCTCTCTCTCTTTCAATGTGTTTCTTTATCTCATGTTGTCTATCTGCCTCTCTCTCCGGATAAAAAAAACAACACTGCAGTGCTACCAGTTATCCGGTATCATGGTTTATTGTCCAGTTTTCCTGGTATTCATTGTCCAGTTATCCTGGTATCATGATTCATTGTCCAGTTAGTTATCCTGGTATCATGATTCATTGTCCAGTTTTCTCTAACCTTCTCCCCAACCCTCCTCGCTTCCCCTCTCTTTAGATGTTGCCTTGTTTTGTCCTGTTTCACTTGCCTCGTATTGCCTTGCCTTACCTAGTTGTGTCTTGTCTTGTCTCACTTGCCTCTTACGCCTTGTCTTGTCTTGTCTTGTATCGCCTTGCTTTGCCTCGCCTTGTCTTGTCTTGTCTTGTCTCACTTGCCTTGTCTTGTCCCGCTTGCCTCGTATCGCCTTGTCTTATCTTGTATTGTCTTGTCTCACTTGTCTGGTATTGTCTTGCCTTGCCTTGTCTTGTCTTGTCTTGTCTCCCTTGGTTTGCATCGCCTTGGCTTGTCTTGTATTGTCTTGTCTCACTTGTCTGGTATTGCCTTGCCTTGCCTTGCCTTGTCTTGTCTCCCTTGCTTCGTATTGTCTTGCCTTGTCTTGTCTTATCTCACTTGTCTTGCATCACCTTGCTTTGTTTTGTCTTGTCTTGTATCGCCTTGCCTTGTCTTGTATTGTCTCGTATCGCCTTGTCTTGTCTTGTATTGCCTTGCCTTGTCTTGTCCTGTTTCCCTTGTTTCGTATTGTCTTGTCTTGACTCACATGGCTCATATCGCCTCGCCTTGTCTTGTCTCACTTGGCTTGTATTGCCTTGCCTTGTCTTGTCTTGTCTCCCTTGCTTCGTATCGCCTTGTCTTGTCTTGTCTTGTCTCCCTTGGTTTGCATCGCCTTGGCTTGTCTTGTATTGTCTTGTCTCACTTGTCTGGTATTGCCTTGCCTTGCCTTGCCTTGCCTTGTCTTGTCTCCCTTGCTTCGTATTGTCTTGCCTTGTCTTGTCTTATCTCACTTGGCTCGTCTTGTCTTGCCTTGTCTTGTCTTGTCTCCCTTGCTTCGTATTGTCTTGCCTTGTCTTGTCTTATCTCACTTGGCTCGTCTTGTCTTGCCTTGTCTTGTCTTATCTCACTTGTCTTGCATCACCTTGCTTTGTTTTGTCTTGTCTTGTATCGCCTTGCCTTGTCTTGTATTGTCTCGTATCGCCTTGCCTTGTCTTGTATTGCCTTGCCTTGACTTGTCCTGTTTCCCTTGTTTCGTATTGTCTTGTCTTGACTCACATGGCTCATATTGCCTTGCCTTGTCTTGTCTTGTCTCACTTGGCTTGTATTGCCTTGTCTTGTCTTGTCTCCCTTGCTTCGTATCGCCTTGCCTTGTCTTGTCTTGTCTCACTTGGCTTGTATTGCCTTGCCTTGTCTTGTCTCACTTGCCTCGTATTGTCGTGCCTTGTCTTGTCTTGTTTTCTCTGACCTGGTTGATGGCGTGGTTAATGAAGACAGTCAGTTTGACCCTCCACTTCCCCACCGCCATCCCCACCCCCAACCCCCACCAACCCCCTTTAGTGTGTGTGTGTGTGTGTGTGTGTGTGTGTGTGTGTGTGTGTTGTTCTTTGCAGGCATGTGTCCACCCATGGCGTGTCCGGCGACGTGCGGGGCAGAGGGCACGGTGAACGTTGACCACCCGGTGTACATGGGCTGTCAGCAGTGTGTGTGTGCAGGTGAGAGGTCGTGCGCCTTGTTCTGGCTGTTGTGGTGCTGGTGGTGATGTGTTGTTGTTGTTGTCACTGTTGCTGTAAGGTGTGTGTGTGTGTGTGTGTGTGCTGGTGAGAGGTCGTGCGCCTTGTTCTGGCTGTTGTGGTGCTGGTGGTGATGTGTTGTTGTTGCTGTTACTGTTGCTGTAAGGTGTGTGTGTGTGTGTGTGTGTGTGTGTGTGTGTGTGTGTGCAGGTGAGAGGTCGTGCGCCTTGTTCTGGCTGTTGTGGTGCTGGTGGTGATGTGTTGTTGTTGCTGTTACTGTTGCTGTAAGGTGTGTGTGTGTGTGTGTGTGTGTGTGCTGGTGAGAGGTCGTGCGCCTTGTTCTGGCTGTTGTGGTGCTGGTGGTGATGTGTTGTTGTTGTTGTCACTGTTGCTGTAAGGTGTGTGTGTGTGTGTGTGTGTGTGTGTGTGTGTGTGTGTGTGTGTGTGTGTGTGTGTGTGCAGGTGAGAGGTCGTGCGCCTTGTTCTGGCTGTTGTGGTGCTGGTGGTGATGTGTTGTTGTTGTTGTTACTGTTGCTGTCTTGTGTGTGTGTGTGTGTGTGTGTGCTGGTGAGAGGTGTTTTTGTTGTTGTGGTGGTTGATATATATGTTGTTGTCGCTCTCGTTGGTATTGTGGTTGGTGTCAGCAGAGCGTGTGTGCTGGTGAGTGTTGTTGTTGTTGTTGTTGTAGATGTTGTTATCGTTGCTATAAATGTAGTTGTGTTGCTGTAGATATCGTTGTTATTGTGGTTACTGTGCATGTTGTTGTTGTGGTTGCTGTAGATGTGGTTGTTAAGTAGATGCTGTTGATGTGGTTGCTGTTGTAGATATTGTTGTTGTTGTACATGTTGTTGTTGTTATCGATGTTGTTGTTGTTGCTGTTGTTTTAAATGAAAATCTGTAAGTCTTCAACTCTTCTCCCACCTTCTTTCGTAATGAATTTCTTGAGAAAAAAAAAGAAGTAACTCTTGTCTCTTTCTCTTCTCCACCCCATCTACTTACCTACCTATCTATCTATCTATCTATCTATCTATCTATCTATATACCAACCTACCTACCTGTCTATCTACCTAACCACCTACCTACCTATCTGCCTACCTACCTACCTATCTGTCTACTTCCCACCTACCTACCAACCTACCTAGCTGCCTATCTACCTACCTACCTATCTGTCTACCTACTTACCTACCTACCAACCTACCTGCCTATCTACCTACCTACCTATCTGTCTACTTCCCACCTACCTACCAACCTACCTACCTGCCTATCTACCTACCTACCTATCTGTCTACCTACCTACCTATCTACCTATCTACCTACCTACCTACCAATCTACCTACCTATCTGCCTGCCTACCTATCTATCTATCTACCTACCTACATACCTACCTCCCCATCTCTTCCTCACCGACAGGAAGCGGGTCGACAGTACCTTTCCGACGCAGCCGGTACCAAGGGCTGGGTTTCGCGGTACCCGGAATGGGCTACCTCAACTTTAACCCCGCCTTGTTCCACACAAACCTGTTCGGTACCTGTCCGGACCCGCAGACCACCTGTCCGGCCTTCTGCCCCTCTGGCACCAAGTTTGTTCGGGAGGGGGACAGTCGGTGTCAGACCTGTGTGTGTTATGGTCAGTGTGCCGTTTTCTCCTTTTCTTTGTCGTCATATTTGGGGAGGGAGGGGGGAGGGGTTAGGGGCGGGGGAGAGTCCAGTTTGCACCCCCTACACTCTTGTCATTGAGTCCTTTGAAGTTTTGATGATCAGTGAATGGATTTTGTTGTTGTTGTTGTTGCTATTTTTGTTGTCATGATGTGGGGCTTAGATTCCCCTTTGCAACTCCTTCCCTCTTTCCTGTCATTACTGTTCAGTTTTGATGATCAGTGTTGTTGTCTTTGCTGTCTTTATGGGAGCAAAATATTCCCTTTTACAACCACTACATTCTTGCATCTTTTTCCTTTAGAAATTTTGATGATCAATAATTGGGCATTTATTGTTTTCTTAGTCATGTTTGGAAAAAAAAGATTCCATTTTAACACCCTTCAGTGTGCGTTTTTTTGTTGTTCTTTCTTGTCATGTTCTGGGATAAGATTCCATTTTGCAACCTGTTTTGCTTTTTCTTCTCATTCCTTTTTAGTTTTGATGTCCAGTGCATGGAATTTTGTTGGTTTTGTTGTCATTTTTTTGGGGGGGAACATTCCAGTTTGCAACGCCTACTCTCTTGCCTCTCACTGGGTTTGGCCAAATCCACACACATTTGCTAATGTTGTTGTTGTTATTGGTGGTGGTGTTGTAGTTGTTAAATATGCTGTTGGTGCGATCTGTTTTTCTTTGTGACATTGTCTTGCTTATTGTTGCTCATATATATTGTTTATACGAAAGAGATCTGTTCTACAGTCACCATTACCTGTATTGTTACCACTCTGATTCCGTTACAGCTGCTATTGTTGCTGTTGCTATGCTGCTGCTGCTACCGCTACTAAAGTTTCTATTACTACTTCTGCTGCTGCTGCTGCTGCTACTACTACTACTACTACTACTACTACTACTACTACTACTACTACTACTACTACTACTAACAATAATAATGATAAGAAGAAGAACAACAAGAACAACAACTACTACTACAACAGCAATGACGATGATGGTAATGATGATGATGGTAATGATGATAATGATGGTGATGATGATGATGATGATGGTAATGATGATGATGATGGTGATGATGATGATGATGATAATGATGGTGATGATGATGATGATGATGATGGTGATGATGATGATGATGATAATGATGGTAATGATGATGATGATGATGATGATGAAGCAGTAGTGCCCCCTCAGCCCGCCACGTCACACTGAATGTACACACACATTATCTCTGTCCCAACGCCATCAGACTCCAGCCCCACAGAGGTGGTCAGAGGGAACGACGCCGGCAGACTGACTGGCGATGCCACGGGTCTGGCTTTCCTCGGGAATCAAGGTTTGTGGGGAGTCCCCTGATCAGTGCTCTGGGATCAGATTCCCTGTTGCAGCCTCAGATGAGGGTCAGCGAGTCAGTGAATCAGATCGTACTTCTTTAGGAAAACGTCTTCCCCTTGATTGCTTCTGACGTAGCACTTACGTCGTTGGTGACGTTGCTGATGCCCCGTAAAAAGAAGGGAAATATGTTTAGAAGGCTGAAAAATAACATATTTGATCTAGAGTGGTATATCTCCAGACCTTTTTCTCAGCTTTTGGCTGATAGTTTTAAAAGTTGATTTATGGCTTGGAACATCTCTTTCTGCTGTTTTTCCCCGGCAGTAGAGGGGTTTTAAAATTTGTGAATGAATTAGTTATTTGCCTGGTTGGTTGGTTGCTTGTGTAGTTATATTTGTTCTTCGTTCTTCCTCCTCCAGAAATTGATGTGAATTATGGTTTATGATCTAGTTCATTGGTTGAACGCATGGTTGGTTGATAAGTTTGTCAGTCGATTACTACTCATCTGGTCAGCGTCAAGTCAAGACTGGTTATGATGAGCCAGTTGGCAGGTCGGTTGGGTGGTTAATTGGTACGTTAATGATGTCTGACCTCTTCAGCAGTCAGCTTCACACGGCTGTCACGGCTCGCGCGGCATCTTCCCACGTGAAGCCCGGTCTGACGGCCTGTGGCGACAGGTGTGTTAACCCCTTCACTGTTGTACCGTACTGAAATGAGATCGGTTCAAACAACATTCCTTACTGTCTGCGTACAACCCTGTGATGTCACCGATGTTGCTGAACAAAGGTAGTATCACCCCAAGAGGAAGAAAGCCAGATAACAGAATCGTGAATGACGTCCCGACCTGTGAACTATTGTCTGATCTTTATGGTGGGCTGACAGCCCTTCACTGGCTGACGAGCATACCTGTCAGCAGCAGTCACCGGGATTAACCACTTTGCCACCCAGCGAGGGAACATTGAAATCAGTAAGCAGATAGGCAGGCCTGACCTCCGATATTCAGATGACGTTGACACGTGCTTAGACTTAAAACAGATGAAGGGAAATTACTGAGCACGCGGATCACCTGACGACTTTAACGGCGGTCACTGATTTATTAATGTGCTGTCACTGATTCTCCGATGAACCGTAGTCCGTGGGAGAACGCCTTCGGTAAAGATCGATGATATTGCTTATTAAACACGGTCACTTACTTTCGCCTAAAGGCAACGTTCATTCCGCTTGTTGAGGTCAGCAGGGTGTCTGTGGTCGATCCTCATGTCGAAGGATCTTTTTTTCTTTTTCTTTTTTTTCATTTTATACTTATTTAAATTAATGTTTATACGTTGATTGTCCAGGTCAGGTTTGACCCTTGTTGAACTGAATGAGTCTGTAGCCTGACCGTTAACCACCCACCCCTATCTTCGTCCTCTGCTCGTCACAGCCCAGTCAACTAACTGCCAGAATATCTTGGAAGGGAGGATGTTTACATCAGAATTAATTCTTGTTGTTTTAGTTTGTTTGTCTGGTGTGTGTCCCACAGAAAGCTAATTATGATGTGAGGTCAGGCACCTGAAAAACTGACAAACTTACAAACTTATACTGAAAAACGTACCAACCAACCATGCATTCAGCCAATGAACAAGATCATAAACCATAATTCACATCAGTTAGGGGGAGCATTGTTGTAACAACATTATCTGTACTGGTTCGTGACAGTGTAACCTTAAAGTTTGGAGATTACACAGGAAGGAAGACCCTGATAGCTATGTTGTTGTTTCTTTCTTTCTTTCTTTCTTTTTCTGTTCTAAAGCTGATGCGATGTCATGGAGACGGTGACTATGCCAACAATAAAAAAGTGAAAACCTTGTCACTGCCATTTGTGTCAGTGCCACCAAAGTCTTCTGACATCAACGATTTATTTTGTATGAAAGTCAGTCTATAGTCTTGCCTCCTAATTTCATAGTCATCGTCCTTCACAAAAGACTACGCTGTAAATGCAGTGGAAAACCATTGATCATACATGATTAAAAACAACAACATAGCAGCGTTTACTAGCAGGTATCATTTCTTTCTCCTTCTCTAGCCCCCTCTCCTCTCCCTTCCTCCTCTTTCTCACCCACCTGGTCCTCCCACTCTCCCTCCTCCTCCCGCTACTACTTCCATTAGCGCTGCTGCTTTTCCTCCTGACTTCTACTGTTCCTTCTGCTTCTGTTTCTGGTAATGCTGCCACTGCTACTGCCGCTGCTACTGCCACTGCTACTGCTACCATCTCACCATCACCATCACCAGCTACAGCTGCCGCTCCAGCCAGTGCGGCTGCACTTACGGCTTCCGATACAACCAGTATGCCTGCACCTACGACAGCCGAGACAACCAGTACAGCTGCACCTACAACAGCCGTTCCAACCAGTACAGCTGCACCTACAACAGCCGCTCCAACAAGTACGGCTGCACCTTCGACTGCGGCTCCAACCAGTACGGCTGCACGTACGAATGCGGCTCCAACCAGTACGGCTGCACCTACCACTGCGGCTCCAATCAGAATGGCTGCACGTACGAATGCGGCTCCAACCAGTAAGGCTGCACCTACGACTGCCGCTCCAACCAGTACGGCTGCATCTACGACTGCTGCACCAGCTAGTATGGCTGCACCCACCACTAGCGCTGCACCTGCCATTGCCGCTCCAGCCAGTTCGTCAGCACCTACAACAGCCACTCCAACCAGTACACCTGCACCCACGACCTCCGCTCCAACCAGTACGCCTGCACCTAGCACTGCTGCGCCCACTTTTGTTGCCACAACCACGACTGCTGCAGGTGGTGGTGATGATGCTGCTGCTGCTGCAAGCAGAGGTGTGTCTGGTGATGACATCGGGGAGGCGGGAGGCGCGGACGTGCTGGTGGCCAGTGTGTGTCCGCAGCCACAGTGTCCGGACCACTGTGGGGCCAGGGGCACGGTGACGGTGACCGACGCCTTCACCCCGTGTCCACAGTGTGTCTGTGCCGGTAGGGGTGTGTGGGGGGGTGGGGGGGAGGGTGTGTGTGAGCTGTGTGAGTGTGGGTGTGTTTGTGTGGGGGGGGGGGGACGTGTATGTGTGTTGTGTGTGTGTGTGCGCGCGAGCTCGCATGTGTTGTATTTGAGTGCACGTAAGCGCGCGTGCGCTAGTGCGTGTGCCGGGAATAGCGCTTTTGTTTATGTGGGTGAGTGTGTGTGTTCAGTTTACATGTAAGAAGTGCATGTGGCAGTAACGACAAAAGTGTCAGAGTATCTTATAACATAATGTTGTACAGTACAATAAAGTACAGTGCAGTACAGTACAGCACATTATAGAGCAGTACAGCACAGCACAGCACATTACAGTACAGTTCAGTAGAGTGTGGTAGAGCACAGTGCAGTACAGTTCAGCATTATATACAGTATAGCATACGGTCATTTAATGCACGAAGCTATATAAATGCAATACACAAAACAATGATAAGCCAATGCAAGCAGTGTACAACACAGCACAACACAGCTACATCACAGCTCAAGACAACACACAACACAGCACAGCACAGCACAGCACAACACAGCTACATCACAGCTCAAGACAACACACAACACAGCACAGCACAGCACAACTCAGTACAGCACAGGACATCACAGCACAGAACAGGACATCACAGCACAACACAACTCAGCACAGCACAGGACAACTCAGCATAGCACAGGACATCACAGCACAACACAACTCAGCACAGCACAGGACAACTCAGTACAGCACAGGACATCACAGCACAGCACAGGACATCACAGCACAGCACAGGACATCACAGCACAGCACAACACAAGAAAGCACAGGACATCACAGCACAACACAACTCAGCATAGCACAGCACAGGACAACTCAGCATAGCACAGCACAAGAAAGCACAGCACAGGACAACACAGCACAACACAGCACCAAATGACTCGTGTCGCATCAGTTACGTGACCGTAACTGAACTGTTTGCAATGCGATTTTTTCCCAGCCTGCCCTGAACAAAATTGTCCGAGGAACTGCAAGCTGGGGAGGGCAATCTCCCTTAACCTGGACACCGGTTGCGAGGAATGCCACTGTCAAGGTAAGAATTGAAAGGTTATGGAGAACAGCAACCTCAACGGTTAAAGAATGTAAAAAATACGAACTCTGAAGACAGACTGAGACCGATGACTGTAAATTCACTGAAATGACGGCGTTGACGTACAAGATGAAACTTTATCGAGACCTACAAACTGTTCAATTAAAATGAAAGATATTTGTTTTGAGTCACTTTTTTCATTACACACACACACACACACACACACACACACACACACTATTTTATTGCTTTACTTTGCTCTACTTTTTTTGGTGGGGTATAACTTTGCATACGTGTCTTATAAACCCTTGTTAAAGAGGGAAAAGTACATATTCAGCGTTTCAGTACAAACAAGTGTAATCACTGAAATTCACAGCCACCTGAATTTAAAACAGTTATCATAACTAATACTTACAAAATAAATAAAAAGTCTGGGTATTTTCGCAATGTTCAAGGAAGTGAGATTGACTTTTTGAAACATGTTCAAAATGTATCTAATGCGCACTTACCACTCAGTTCAAGCACCACCCCCTCCCAAACACACACACACACACACACACACACACACACACACACACACACACACACACACACACACACACACACACACAACGTGCACGATACACATATAAGCTTTAAGGTGAAACATTTTCTTGAAGGTACAGGACAAACCCATATGCGCCAAACCACATCTGTTGGACATTGGCTTGACAGCAGCAGAATTCAACGCGTTTGTCAGGCTCTGAGTGCATGTATAAAGATCTGT
>NC_134910.1:16160932-16270932 GCF_041734735.1 Babylonia areolata | reverse complement strand
AGAAAACAAAAGTTTTCTTGTGTGATTCGTGATACTAAATTTTCTCTTATCGAATCAGCTGGCAATTCTCTACCTTGACAGGTGCCGATAACAACCTTCGTCAACGGACGATCACAACACACTGTGCTCCAGCATTACAAAAAGAGAAAGACCTCAACGTTTTTAACCAAACTCACTCTACAAACTAAACATAAGTTCTCGTGCAACTCGTAGCTTGGTCGCTGCCTTGACACAGGCAAGAAGCAAAATCCACGCATCAAAATCAAAACTTTCTGTTGCACCGCTTCCTGTAGATGATTATGAAGGTGGTTGTGTGGTTGTGCTGATGATAATGATGTAATGGCGATGATGATGGATATGATCATGATGATGGGGGCGATGATAATGATGACGACGATGATGATACAGGTGTCGATGATTCTTATTACAATTGCCCGCCGCACAATTGTCCGTACCACTGTGAGCACGACACGAAGACCATCCAGGATGACTATGGCTGTACGCACTGTGTATGTGATGGTAAGTTACCATTTGTGGGGCGCACTGTGTATGTGATGGTAAGTTACCATTTGTGGGGCGCACTGTGTATGTGATGGTAAGTTACCATTTGTGGGGCGCACTGTGTATGTGATGGTAAGTTACCCATTTGTGGGGCGCACTGTGTATGTGATGGTAAGTTACCATTTGTGGGGCGCACTGTGTATGTGATGGTAAGTTACCATTTGTGGTGTTTTGTCTGAAGACTGATAGTCCATTGACAGTGAACAGTGAATTCAACACTTTCCTCTCTTTTCCTTTATGAAGGAGTCACACAGCAGAAAGCATCAAGAAGCGCAAAAAGATGACATACTGCTCCTTAGTTTTGTCAATGTTTCTGATAAAGGTTTTCACATACAGACATGATTTGTGTGTGTGTGTGTGTGTGTGTGTGTGTGTGTGTGTGTGTGTGTGTACGGCAGTCATCTTCTCCCTCACCTCTGTGATGAGTCATTGTAGAGCTGACATCATGATGATGATGATGATGATGATGATGATGATAATGATGATGATGATGATAATGATGATGATGATGATGATGATGATCACACAACGCTGATGACCATGACACAGATGTCCCAGTATGCAAGGAACCCAAATGTCCCCATCACTGTCCAGTCAGCACGGAGTTTGTCACCAACCGCTATGGCTGTAAAGACTGCGTCTGCTCCAGTGAGTATTCTGATGTTTTCTTTTTTGGCTTTTCCCCGCCCTTTCCTTTCTTTGTGTGTGTGTGTGTGTGTGTGTGTGTGTGTGTGTTTGCCTGTGTGTGCATGTGTGTGTTTGATGTATAAAGTGAATAATAAATCCAAGCTCTGGGGTGTTGTGGTGTCTTATGTCTTGATATTTTGACTATGTTTTTGTTTTGTTGTTTTAACTATAGTGGTTCGCACCTTTACCAGTACATGGAAAAATGCAGATGATGGTGGTCATGCTGGTGGTGGTGGTACTGATGATAATCATAGAATGGCGATGATGATGATGGTGGTGGTGATGGTGATAATGATTATGATGATGGTGGTGATGAGGAGGAGGAGGAGGATTATGATGATGATGATGATGATAAACGTGTTGATGCCAGTTACTATCGTTACGATTTCAGCTTGCCCGCCGCACACATGTCCGTACCACTGTGAGCACGGCACGAAGACCATTCAGGATCACCATAACTGTACTCAGTGTGTCTGTGAAGGTGAGTCACCCGTTTGTGGTGTGCTGTCTGAAGTCCGATTGTCTATTGACAGTGAACAATGCGTTCAGCACATTCCTCTCCGTTGGTTTATGACGAAAACGTGATGCAGCAGAAAAAAACGAGACGAAGCGCAAAAAGATGGCATACCTTTCCATTTTTCACTCAGATAAAAGTTTACAGACACAAATAAGATTTTTAGATACGAAAGTGAAATCACAGTCTTCCTCTCCATCAACTCTGTGAAGAGTGTTGTCAGTCCATCATTTTTCTGTCTTCTCCTTCGTCTCCCTCCCTCAACAGGTCCTTGGAGGAGTGTTTTGAAAGGCCATTGGATCGTGTTATCAGGCTACACCAACTTAGCTTTCTTTTCTTATCTGACGTCAGTAGATTTTCATAAGGTGCAGTGTGCTGCATGATGGTTTGGTCTTATGATGATGATGACGATGATCATAATGATGATGATGAATGTGATAACGATGATAATCACACAACGCTGATGACCATGACACAGAGGCCCCGGCATGTGAGGAACCCAAATGTCCCCATCACTGTACAGCCGGCACGGAGTTTGTCAACAACCACTATGGCTGTAAAGACTGTGTCTGCTCCAGTGAGTCTCCTGATGATTTCTTGTCTGTCTTTTCCCCGCCCTTTCCTTTCTGTTTGTGTTTTGGAGTCTTCTTTCTTCCTTTCCCAGCAGGCATGCGCATGTGTGTGTAAATGACATGCAGAGTGATCATCAAATCCAAGCCCTGGTGTTTTATGGTGTTATATGTCTCAGGCAAGCTACAAAACCTGGGGTTGTTAGGGGGTGGACCCTGAAAACCTCAAACATCTTTTCAAGACAATCATTTCACTCAGTCTGAGAAGACATTGCGAAAACTGATGCATAAGTGAAACTACTCATAGAACAAAACAGTAGATAAGAGGACATCATCAAATACCCAGATGGCTTAGTCACCAACAATGAATCCAGTTGGGGATTCACTGCTAGGCAATAGGGAAAAACAATTAAGTACTTAGTAAGAGAATGCCGCATACAAAGTCACAACGTCCAGCCTGACAATGGAAGCTGAAGCTGTGACACACTCTCCAGTGGCTGTATCTGTCATACGCCTGGAAATGAACATGTCATGATTCTGACTGACTCAATGAACCTCAAACAAAAAATTGAAAGTGGAGCCCAGAGTGACATGATGCAGTGCGCAACTTTCGGATTCAAAAGCTTACATGGTCATACTGCCCAGGGCATGCAGGGAACTCAGCGAGCTGACAGGCTTGCTGGCAGCGCAACAACAACGAGCAGTCTATATCTTGGAAAATCGGAAATCCCAAGAAAAGTGAAAGAGTATCTAAAAACAGATACAAGGCCATCACACCACTGATCGCCTCACAGAAAGAAAGATAGACACAGGGACTGGCCATCAGTCTAGCATGAAAGGCAGAGCACAATCCTTTGCAAATGAAACGAATATTGGCGTCATTTTCAAGAAAACATTGCGCAATATTCTTCAAAACGGAACAGAGTCTCTCTTGGCTTTCCCAAATACAGTGGACAGTGCAACACGCTAGACGCCACATGGCATCAGAGAGCTCTTCCCATCCTTCTTGCGGCAAACCTGTGGAAATGTGTACCGGCTGCCGTGGCGAAGTGGTTAGCGTCGCGGACTGACGGCTGGGAGGACGCGGGTTCGATTCCCAGTGGAGGTGGGTTTTTCGGCCCACGGCCGGCTCCTACCCAGAGTTGAGTGTACTATGGGCTTAAATGGGGAGACTGGGACCACACAGTCGAGTATCATCCATTTCACACATGCTTCTTTGGGTGTTTTGCTCGAATTACCTGACCAATACTGCAAGTGTCTGTATCTCTCGGGCCTGGTTGATGCCGGGATATCATTATGAAAGGAAGCGTAGAGTACAGCCTTGTAATGTAGTCCCAAACCAAAATGGACCTCCATAGCAACATAGTCATCGTCATCGTCATCCTCCTCCTCTTCCTTCATCATCATCAATATAAGACAAAACAGTACCAAAGTCTGTGGCCTTTCATGCCCTGCTCTCATGGTGATCTCAGTTTCCATACCCCTCCACTTCCGTGCTTGGGATGAGTCCTGTCAATGTCTTCAGCGTCGGCAGATTCATGGGGGGGGGGGGGGGGGGGGGAGGGGGCTATTGTTGGAGGGACGTGGTGGCGGTCTTCACTCTGGGGGAGACGCTCACTCAGTCTGGCTCCGCGACTAAGCCATTATTGCCGTTAGTAGGAGCTTAGTAGGTGGTGTCCTAAGTACGTTAAATCAGAACAGGCACCACTGAACACCACCGAAGTGACTCAGCAGCAGTGTAGGGTCTCCTCTGGTGTGTGGCTTCCTGGCGACCTAACATCGACGGTTCCCTGCGGACTGCCGACGCTGGGGGTGTGACAGATGAACCCGGGGGTGGCTGTGTTCAGGGGACTCGGAATGAGCGGCAAAGGAGTAACGGTGTGGCTGTGTTCAGGGGACAAGGAATGAGCGGCATGGGAGTAACGGTGTGGCTGTGTTTAGGGGACAAGGAATGAGCGACAAAGGAGTAACGGTGTGGCTGTGTTTAGGGGACAAGGAATGAGCGACAAAGGAGTAACGGTGTGGCTGTGTTCAGGGGACAAGGAATGAGCGGCATGGGAGTAACGGTGTGGCTGTGTTCAGGGGACAAGGAATGAGCGGCATGGGAGTAACGGTGTGGCTGTGTTCAGGGGACAAGGAATGAGCGACAAAGGAGTAACGGTGTGGCTGTGTTCAGGGGACAAGGAATGAGCGACAAAGGAGTAACGGTGTGGCTGTGTTCAGGGGACAAGGAATGATCGGCAAAGGAGTAACGGTGTGGCTGTGTTTGGGGGACAAGGAATGAGCGACAAAGGAGTAACGGTGTGGCTGTGTTCAGGGGACAAGGAATGAGCGGCATGGGAGTAACGGTGTGGCTGTGTTCAGGGGACAAGGAATGAGCGGCAAAGGAGTAACGGTGTGGCTGTGTTTAGGGGACAAGGAATGATCGCAAAGGAGTAACGGTGTGGCTGTGTTCAGGGGACAAGGAATGAGCGGCATGGGAGTAACGGTGTGGCTGTGTTCAGGGGACAAGGAATGAGCGGCAAAGGAGTAACGGGGCAGATGACGGGGCAGAAAAAAAAAAAAACCTGTGCCAGTCTGTGTTTGTGTGTGTTCGCTCTTCAGTGTAACGTCTTTTTACCATTTGTGATATTAGACGATTACAAAAAGCAATTTAAAAAAATTCAAGGGGGGTGGGGGAGGAGATGTCAGGAAAACAGGACAGGTAGAAAACGACTGAAACTGCATAACTAAAATACAATTAAATTTAACAATAACAATTGTGTCTGTGTCTGTGTCTGTGTCTGTGCGTATCTGTGCGTTTATTTACACTTATTTGCTTGTTTAATTTTATTGTTATTATTATTGTTCTACAGTTCATTTTATTTCTTTATATATTGGTGGGGGTTTTTTTGGTTTTTTTTTTTTTTATTCTTCTAAGATTCATATACTTATCCATTCTTATTTCTTTTTTCATTAATTTGGTGACTTGTCCATTTAATTATGTATCCTTTTTTTCCCCCAAGGCCTGACTATGCACGTTGGGTTAAGCTGTTTAGCAGATGTGGTGTAGCGAATATGGATTTGTCGGAACGCTGTGACGCCTCTTTCAGTAACTGAACTGAACTGAACTGAACTTGTGTCTTGCATTATAGTGGTTCACACCTTTAGCAGGTCAAGGGACGACAAAGATGATGATGATGATGAAGAAGGTGGTGGTGGTGGTACTGACGATAATGATGAAATAATGATGAAACAATGATGATTATAATGATGATTGTGGTGATGACAATGATGATGATGATGATGATGATACAGGTGTCGATGCTACTTATCATTACAACTGTCCGCCGTACACGTGTCCGTACCACTGTGCGCACGGCACGAAAACAATCCCGGATGACCTTGGCTGCACTTGGTGTGTTTGTGAAGGTGAGTCAGCCATTTGTGGGGTTTTGTTGAAATTTTGGTTATGTTTTTGTTTCTGCTGCTGCAAACGTTGTTGTTGTTGTTCTTGTTTCGTTTTAGTTGGGTTTTTTTGTTTTGAATGTTGCATAATCATTTATTAACATGTGCTGTTAATCATCATGAAAGGTAAAGTCGCAAATTTTAAAAAAAATGTTCGTTTGTATGACCTTTTTTTTTCCCGAACTGTCTAAGTCTTACTGCATATGACAGGTAGAAACCAGGCTACTTTTGCGGAGGCATGTCACTGCATGTTGCTTTGCTTTTCCTTAAATCATCAAGGACAGGTTTGGCAGCCGTGGCCTGAATCTGATTTCTGAGGAATTGATGATTGTCTAGAGCAGGACCTTACCTTACCTTACCTTACCTTACCTTACCTACCAGTGTGTCGGAATGCGCCATGTCCCTATCACTGTCCTTACCTGACCTTACCTACCTGACCTGACCATATCTTACCTGACCTGACCTGACCTTACTTTACCTAACAGTGCGTCGGGGTACGCCATGTCCCTATCACTGTCCTTACCTTACCTTACCTTACCTTACCTTACCTTACCTTACCTTACCTTACCTCACAGTACGTTGAGGTGCGTCATGTCCCTATCACTGTCCTTACCTTACCTTACCTTACCTTACCTTACCTTACCTCACAGTACGTTGAGGTGCGTCATGTCCCTATCACTGTCCTTACCTTACCTTACCTTACCTCACCTTACCTTACCTTACCTTACATTACCTTACCTCACAGTACGTTGAGGTGCGTCATGTCCCTATCACTGTTCTCATGGCATCTTACCTTTCCTTACCTTACCTTTCCTTACCTTACCTAATAGTGTCGGGGTGCGTCATGTCCCTATCACTTACCTTACCTTTCCTTATCTTACCTTACCTTACCTTACCTTACCTTACCTTCCCTTCCAGTGTGTCGGGGTGCGTCATGTCCCTATCACTTACCTTACCTTACCTTACCTTTCCTTACCTAATAGTGTCGGGGTGCGTCATGTCCCTATCAGTTACCTTACCTTTCCTTACCTTACCTTACCTTACCTTACCGTACCTTACCTTACAGTGTGTCGGGGTGCGTCATGTCTCTATCACTTACCTTACCTTACCTTACCTTACCTTACCTTACCTTTCCTTACCTTACCTAATAGTGTCGGGGTGCGTCATGTCCCTATCACTTACCTTACCTTACCTTACCTTACCTTACCTTACAGTGTGTCGGGGTGCGTCATGTCCCTATCACTGCCCTCACGGTACCGAAACCATCGCCGACGAACATGGGTGCGAGCAGTGTGTGTGTAAAGGTAAGTTCTTTGGTCTCCTTCCACTGTCTCCACCTCCAGGGAGTCAGCTGTTTGCCATTTCTCACTCTCCTGTCCTGCCCTGTCCTGTGTTGTCCTGTCCTGCCTCCATATCTTTCTGTCTTCCCTTTATGCCTTGATTTGGTTTGCTATGCTTTTTGCTATGCTTTTTGCTTTGCTTTGATAATGTTGGTTATGGTTTGGTTTGGTTTCATTTGGTTAGATTTGGTTTCATTTGGTTAGATTTGGTTTTGTTTGGCTTGGATAGTTAGGTTTTGTTAGTTTTGGTTAGGTGTAGTATGGTTTGGTAACATTATATTAGGTGTGGATGGGTTAGTTTAGGTTTGGTTTGACAGGTTTGATTTGGTAATATTTGGTTTTGGTTCTGTTAGGTTAAGTTTGGTTTGGTTTTTGTTTGGTTTCGTTGAAATGGGTTTGGTCTGGGGTTTGATTTATTTAAGTTAGGTTTGGTTTGGTCTGGTCTGGTCTGGTCTGGTCTTTCTTTTCCTAAATTTCTTTTTCTGTTCTTTCTACCCTGTCCTGTTTTTGCTTGCTGTCATTTTGTCTTCCATTTATGGCTTGTCTTGTCTTGTCTTGTCTTGTTTGGTTTTGGTCTGGCTTGTTTGACATGTCTTGCTTTGTTTCGCTTTTTATTGATGCGTTATTTTTTTTTCTTCTTGATATGATGTGACTTGATCCTTAGCACACATAAAATATCATGAGGATTAGACCTACATTGTAAGTATATTTCTGCTTTCAGGCCCCCTTTTCTATTCGTGGAATGTCTCTTTGTTTTCGTTGTTGTTTGTGTGTCTGCGTACGTGCGTGCGTATGTGTGTGTGTGTGTGTGTGTGTGTGTGTTCTGTGTCTTGTGTGAGTGTACAGAATGGAGCCAAAGCGACTTTACAACAGTGACCCCATATTTGCAAGGCCTCAAACAGCTCCATTAACCAAAAGCTTGGATTAGTCATAAGTGGTGCTGGTGTGTTTTCCATATTTCCTTTGGTTTATTCATTATTTTCTAAACATTTTCTTTCAGAGAATAAGAAAAAACATGAGAGCAGTGGTCACGGACTTGACAATATTGTCAGCGCTGTTTTTGGTGGCGATGGACACAAATCTGAAGATCCACATCACAACGGTGAGAGACAGGGACAGAGAGAGAGAGAGAGAGGGAGAGATAGTGTGAGGTACTTTAGAGAACATGTTTGAGTGCGATATATACCATACGTGATATTGTATCGTATTGTATTATATTGTATTGTTTTGTTTTGTATAACTCTTTTGACACAACAAATTTCTCTGTGTAAAAATCGAACTGCTCTCCCCTAAGAGACCTCATCGCTACTGTGAGAGCTCTACCCATTTTTTGTCTGATTGCTAGTGTATCTTGTTTTCCTGTCAAAGTGGATTTTTCTTCAGGGTTTTGCCAGGGACAACCATTTTGTTTCTGCTCTTTTTTTTTCTTTTCTTTTTTTTATGTGCATGGTACACACGGGACTTCGGTTTATCGTCTCATCTGAATGACTAGCGTCCAGACCACCACTCAGGGTCTTGTGGAGGAGGAGGAAATACTAGTGAGTGCGGGATTCTAATCTGTCCGCTCAGAATTTCTCGTTTCCTTGGCGTATATTTGACCATAAAACCACCAGCTGAAAAAAAACTCAAAGAAAATAATTGTCCTTTCATTTCTTCTCTCAAATTTACCACCCACGTTTGACGTATATATTTTCCAGCAGTGTGTGTGTGTGTGTGTGTGTGTGTGTGTGAGTGTGTGTGTGTGTGTGTGTGTGTGTGTGTGTGTGTGTGTGTGTGTGTGTGTGTGAGTGTGTGTGTGTGTGAGAGAGTGTGTGTGTGTGTGTGAGTGTGTGTGTGTGTGTGTGTGTGTGTGTGTGTGTGTGTGTGTGTGTGTGTGTGTGTGTGTGTGTGTGTGTGTGAGTGTGTGTGTGTGTGTGTGTGTGTGTGTGTGTGTGTGTGTGTGTGCCAAACGTGACTTGTCCTACTGATCAGGATGCCAGCCGACCCACCTGCTGACCTGTCCCAGTGATTGTGAGGACGGCACTGACATTGTCGTCAACCTGGACACCACTTGCTATGAGTGTGTGTGTAAAGAAGGTGGGTCGTATTGCTATGTGTGTGAAGAAGGTAGGTCGTGTTGCTATATGTGTGTAAAGAAGGTAGGTCCTGTTGCTATGTGTGTAAAGAAGATAGGTCCTGTTGCTATGTGTGTGTAAAGAAGGTAGGTCTTGTTGCTATGTGTGTGTGAAGAAGGTAGGTCCTGTTAACATGTGTGTGTGTGTGTGAAGAAGGTAGGTTCTGTTGCTATGTGTGTGTGAAGATGGTAGGTTCTGTTCCTATGTGTGTGTAAAGATAGTAGGTTCTGTTGCTATGTGTGTGCAAAGATAGTAGGTTTTGTTGCTATGTGTGTGTAAAGATAGTAGGTCCTGTTACTATGTGTGTGTAAAGATAGTAGGTTCTGTTGCTATGTGTGTGCAAAGATAGTAGGTTTTGTTGCTATGTGTGTGTAAAGATAGTAGGTCCTGTTACTATGTGTGTGTAAAGATAGTAGGTTCTGTTGCTATGTGTGTGTAAAGATAGTAGGTTCTGTTGTTATGTGTGTGTGTAAAGATAGTAGGTCCTGTTACTATGTGTGTGTAAAGATAGTAGGTTCTGTTGCTATGTGTGTGCAAAGATAGTAGGTTCTGTTGCTATATGTGTGTAAAGATAGTAAGTTCTGTTGCTATGTGTGTGTAAAGATGGGTCCTGTTGCTATGTGTGTGTAAAGATAGTAGGTTCTGTTGCTATGTGTGTGTAAAGATGGGTCCTGTTTCTATGTGTGTGTAAAGATAGTAGGTTCTGTTGCTATGTGTGTGTAAAGATAGTAGGTTCTGTTGCTATGTGTGTGTAAAGATGGGTCATGTTGCTATGTGTGTGTAAAGATAGTAGGTCCTGTTGCTATGTGTGTGTAAAGATAGTAGGTTCTGTTGCTATGTGTGTGCAAAGATAGTAGGTTCTGTTGCTATGTGTGTGTAAAGATAGTAGGTTCTGTTGCTATGTGTGTGTAAAGATGGGTCCTGTTGCTATGTGTGTGTAAAGATAGTAGGTCCTGTTGCTATGTGTGTGTAAAGATGGGTCCTGTTGCTATGTTTCATACACACAATCGGCACGGCGCTGCTCTTTCTCTTAACTACGGCTACGGGTGATATATTTATTACAGGCCAGGGCGCCTAATGAAGGGGTGTGCAGGAAAGAGAGAGGGAGAAGAAAGAGAGAGAACGAGGGAGAGAGAATGAGACAGACAGACAGGGAGACAGTGTCACGAACCGTGTTGTAGTGAGAACAATAATCATAACTTTTGGAAATACAAAGAATATTATTGAATGAAATAATTGTTGGTTGCTTGCTCCACTTGACACACATCACAGACTAAGGCCAACAACGGATTGAGCCAAACAACAAAAAACAAAAAAAAGTTTATCAAATTATGAATTATCAATAATAAATTAACCTAACCAAAGCATTCACACACACACACACACACACACACACACACATATATATATATATATATAGAGAGAGAGAGAGAGAGAGAGAGAGAGAGAGAGAGACTCAACGACTAGAGTACAACCGGTGCAGAAACGTCCAAGTTCTGAACCCAACGACCACACACACACACACACACACACACACACACACACACACACACACACACAAACACACAGCAACAACAACAACAACAACAACAACAGTAAAGCCGACTACACACGAGTACCTTCAACGTGATCACTGTGCACACAAATCCCTCCAAGCGGATTTGCTGCACCTCGCGGGGACCTCCCTCCTCGGGCAGGTCCACCTCAGCAGCTCCCCAACCCCTGTCAGCCTGCTCCTCTCCCAGGCTGTCGCTCAGCTCACGGTCTCCTCCGCCTCCCCACCTCCACGCTAAGAACGGGTGTAGCCCTCCGTCACCATCCCGGGAAAAAGATCGTTGCTTTGCGCTTGACAAAAAAGAAGCACCGCAACCACCGACAACATCACCTTTGCTCCTAACCATTGCACTCACTGTTCAGTGGTCCTCTGTACGTTAAACAGCGCGTTCCTCCTCTCCTTGACGAAAACAGGAATGACGTCAAATTATGATTTCGACCAATAGTGTGGTCTACCAGTTGCATACGCTGCTTGGAAAAAAGGGGGGAACTGGTTTGGGTTTACATGTTTAATTTCTTTTTTCTAAATTAACATTGCGGTAATGAGAGAAAAAAAAGGAATATTTTTCGTGATGCAAGCCGTTGTTAGTTATATTAGAACTTGGTAGACATATTAATCACTATCTATGCAAGCCGTTGTTAGTTATATCAGAACTTGGTAGACATATTAATCACTATCTATGCAAGCCGTTGTTAGTTATATCAGAACGTGGTAGACATATTAATCACTATCTATTCTTTCTTATTTCCTCCTTGTCTTTTAGTTCCCTTCCACCCTTTTTTATTTGTTTGTTCGTTTATTTGTTTATTTATTCAGTTATTCATTTATTTATATGTTTATGTATTTATCTATTTATTTCACTTAATTTCATTTAATTCTATTTTAGTCTTCTTCTTCTTTTTTCAGAGGATCAGAAAGAACATGAAAGCAGTGATGGCATCCTGGGCACTATTGTCGGCACCGTTCCGGGTGGTAAGGAGCACAAACCTGAAGGAGAATTAGCTAATCAGTGAACGGACGTTTTTCATTGAGAGAAAAAAGGAATATGCACATTAGGCTTGTTTCCGTCCTGCCTTCATAAAAATGGACACGCAGTACTCAAAGCGTAACAGTACAAAGGGAAATTTCAGATTAAGTCAAAATGCATAAACATGCATAAATAAACGCATAGATATTACTTAGAACGGGTGCGCGCACTCACACACACACACACACACACACACACGTGCTCGAGCATGTGCAGAGGAAGGAAGGAAAAAGATAAGGAGTAGGGAAATTTTAAGATACTGTGTTTGCAAATTCTTTCACGAGTTTAGAATGGTACTTTTCTTTTCTTTTCTTTCTTTTTTTTTCTTTTTTTTCTTTATACATTAAGACTAGTTTAAAGATTGAGAATGGGCTGATATATTATTCCACAATATACCACACGAGTATGAAAGACTGGATTTTAAAAGATCAATTCCCGGACTGGCTAACATCATCTGATGGATGTGACGATCATCGCTAGTTTGAAATGTATTTACGATTGCGGGTGGGGAAAAACCAAATAAATATTTGAATATATAAACTGCTTGCATTTGGGTTTTCATTTGGATGTTAGAATATGCAATTGACAATGGTCGTCCGTTGTTGGTGTGGAAGATTTTAGAACTAACTCTAAAGCACGTCCATGGAAACTAGGCAGTGGCTTCAGAATGTCTTCACTTGCAGAATGCCATAAAGTGGATACATGCTTTTCATGGGACTCTGTAATTGTAGGCCTGAAAGAACGAGGAAATGTTTTATTTTGTTCAGCTGGTACACATTATTTGCTCCAGTTTTACATGACATCAGAACGTGATCTGTCCGTGATTGCTTGCTTTCAACCACAAGACCAATAACTGTGTGACTGTCAACTTCTTTGATGCTTTCATCATTTATGTGGGTGTTTTGTCTTATTATTATCCTGATCATTATTACAATAATATGTATGTATCTATATATATATATATATATATATATATATATATATATATGTGTGTGTGTGTGTGTGTGTGTGTGTATGTATGTATGTGTGTGTATGTGTGTATGTATGTATGTATATATATATATATAGATATATATATATATATATATATATATATATATATATATATATATATATATATTGGATTGGCTTATGATTAGCCCTTTTTAAAAATAATAAAGATTTTGCCCTGTCTTTGTATGATGATGACAATGATTATTATCATTGTCAATATGATTATGAATGATCTCATTATCATGTTTCTTCTTCTTCTTCTTCTTCTTCTTAGTAGTAGTAGTAATAGTAGTAGTAATTGTTGTAGCAGTAGTATCATAATTATCATTATTATAAAGATATGCTCAAAAAAACAAACAAACAAAATCACCATAGGCAAAAGTTTAACCCTCATCAACAAAGAGTTCCTTGCCTTCTTGTTACCCTCGTGACTGTCGTTGTACCCCTGCAGGCTGTCCGGACCCCAGCTGCCCCTCCCACTGCCCGCACGGTGTGGAGAAGGCCACGGACTACAGGGGTTGTCGTTCCTGCACTTGTAAACTGCTCCGTGAGTAGCCCCACCCCCCAGCCCCCACCCTCGCTCTCTACATCCCTCCCCTTCTACACCCTCCTTCACCAGTTCCATGGAGGATTGTTTCAGTGGTGCCACTGGCATTTAGCTAGGCCAGTGCATCACCTTTTTACTGGATTTATGTGAAGGGTTGGGAGTGTTTCTAAAATCTGTGAGTGACTTGTACTCCTATTTGTTGTTGATTCTTCTTCTGTAACTCCCACGTTCACTTGATGTACACGAGTGACCTTTTACGTGTATGACCGGTTTTTGTTTGTTTTTTTTACCCCGCCTACATGGCAGCCTAACTGAGAACACTGAGAAGTTTAGGTCAGAGGTGAGAGGGGGAGAGTGTGTCAGTGTGTTTCGGTTTATATCTTAATGTACATATTTCCCTAATTTACCTTACCTTGGTTTATTCGTGTTTTACTTTTGCAGTGGAGTGATGGCCTAGGAAACGAGAGAATATGAGCGCTCTGGTTAGAATCCCACACTTACCAATATTTTCTCCCCCTCCACTTGACCTTTAGTGGTGGTCTGGTCGCTAGTCATTCGGATGAGACGCCGGATAAACCTAAGTCACGTGTGCAGCATGCTGTTGCTGCACGTCAAAGAACCCACGGCAACTCTCTCTCCCTAGCAAAATTCTATTGAAAAATTCAGTTTGATTGGAAAATAAGTACACTTGCAGACAAAAAGTATCCAAAAGAGGGGTGGCGATCACTGATTCAAAAATAAAATCTGTTCTGAAAAGAATTTTAGATCAGCAGGTGGCTACGTCACTGTAGCAACGTGCTCTCCCTGGGGAGAAATCTGTTGTAACAAGAGTAATAATGCAACAAGTCAAGCAGTGAATTTCTGATCTTGTGTATGGGTTCTAAGCAAACGTTAACAAGCTCTTAATTTAACAGTATTGGTGCTTTATCATTAATGTGATTTAAGCCACACAAAAAAAGCTGATTAAAACCGTTTAGTGAATGACAGTTGATTTGTTCAAATATGAGAATGTGACAGAAAGAAAAACAAATTATATCTATCTATATATCTATCTATCTATCTATCTATATATATATATATATATCTATATATATATATATATATATATATATATGCATGTATGTATTTATGTATATATATATGGTGATCAGGATGTAAGCCGACCCACCTGCTGACCTGTCCCAGTGATTGTGAGGACGGCACTGACATTGTCGTCAACCTGGATACCACTTGCTATGAGTGTGTGTGTAAAGAAGGTGGGTCCTGTTGCTATGAGTGTGTGTGTAAAGAAGGTGGGTCCTGTTGCTATGTGTGTGTGTGTAAAGAAGGTGGGTCCTGTTGGTTTGTGTGTGTAAAGAAGGTAGGTCCTGTTGCTTTGTGTGTGTGTGTAAAGAAGGTAGGTCCTGTTGCTTTGTGTGTGTGTAAAGAAGGTAGGTCCTGTTGCTTTGTGTGTGTGTAAAGAAGGTAGGTCCTGTTGCTTTGTGTGTGTGTGTAAAGAAGGTAGGTCCTGTTGCTTTGTGTGTGTGTAAAGAAGGTAGGTCCTGTTGCTTTGTGTGTGTGTGTAAAGAAGGTAGGTCCTGTTGCTTTGTGTGTGTGTAAAGAAGGTAGGTCCTGTTGCTATGTGTGTGTGTAAAGAAGGTAGGTCCTGTTGCTTTGTGTGTGTGTGTAAAGAAGGTAGGTCCTGTTGCTTTGTGTGTGTGTAAAGAAGGTAGGTCCTGTTGCTTTGTGTGTGTGTGTAAAGAAGGTGGGTCCTGTTGCTATGTGTGTGTGTGTAAAGAAGGTGGGTCCTGTTGCTTTGTGTGTGTGTAAAGAAGGTAGGTCGTGTTGCTATGTGTGTTTAAAGAAGGTAGGTCCTGTTGCTATGTGTGTGTAAAGAAGGTAGGTCCTGTTGCTATGTGTGTGTGTGTGTAAAGAAGGTAGGTCGTGTTGCTGTGTGTGTGTAAAGAAGGTAGGTCGTGTTGCTGTGTGTGTGTAAAGAAGATAGGTCCTGTTGCTATGTGTGTGTGTTTAAAGAAGGTAGGTCGTGTTGCTATGTGTGTGTGTAAAGAAGGTAGGTCGCATTGCTATGTGTGTGTAAAGAAGGTAGGTCGTGTTGCTATGTGTGTTTAAAGAAGGTAGGTCGTGTTGCTATGTGTGTTTAAAGAAGGTAGGTCCTGTTGCTATGTGTGTGTAAAGAAGGTAGGTCGTGTTGCTATGTGTGTTTAAAGAAGGTAGGTCGTGTTGCTATGTGTGTTTAAAGAAGGTAGGTCGTGTTGCTATGTGTGTTTAAAGAAGGTAGGTCCTGTTGCTATGTGTGTTTAAAGAAGGTAGGTCGTGTTGCTATGTGTGTTTAAAGAAGGTAGGTCGTGTTGCTTTGTGTGTGTAAAGAAGGTAGGTCCTGTTGCTATGTGTGTGTAAAGAAGGTAGGTCCTGTTGCTATGTGTGTGTAAAGAAGGTAGGTCCTGTTGCTTTGTGTGTGTGTGTAAAGAAGGTAGGTCCTGTTGCTTTGTGTGTGTGTAAAGAAGGTAGGTCATGTTGCTTTGTGTGTGTGTGTAAAGAAGGTAGGTCCTGTTGCTTTGTGTGTGTGTGTAAAGAAGGTAGGTCCTGTTGCTTTGTGTGTGTGTGTGTAAAGAAGGTAGGTCCTGTTGCTATGTGTGTGTGTGTGTAAAGAAGGTAGGTCCTGTTGCTATGTGTGTGTAAAGAAGGTAGGTCGTGTTGCTATGTGTGTGTAAAGAAGATAGGTCCTGTTGCTATGTGTGTGTAAAGATAGGTCCTGTTGCTATGTGTGTGTAAAAAAGATAGGTCCTGTTGCTATGTGTGTGTAAAGAAGATAGGTCCTGTTGCTTTGTGTGTAAAGAAGATAGGTCCTGTTGTTATGTGTGTGTAAAGAAGGTAGGTCCTGTTGCTATGTGTGTGTAAAGAAGGAAGGTCCTGTTGCTATGTGTGTGTAAAGAAGGTAGGTCCTGTTGCTATGTGTGTGTAAAGAAGGTAGGTCCTGTTGCTATGTGTGGGTAAAGGTAGGTCCTGTTGCTATATGTGGGTAAAGAAGGAAGGTCCTGTTGCTATGTGTGTGTAAAGAAGGTAGGTCCTGTAGCTATGTGTGTGTAAAGAAGATAGGTCCTGTTGCTATGTGTGTGTAAAGCAGGTGGGTGCTGTTTCTATGTGTGTGTGTGTGTAAAAAAAGGTAGGTCGGTTTATTTGCTATGTGTGTGTAAAAAAGGTAGATCCTTTTGCTATGTGTGTGTGTAAATAAGGTGGCTTCTGTTGCTATGAATATGTAAAAAAAAAAAAAAAAAAAGGTAGGTCCTTTTGCTATGAGTGTGTAAAAAAAGGTAGGTCCTGTTGCAATGTGTGTGTAAAGAAATGTCCTGCTGCTATGGGTGTAAAGGAGGTTGGTCCTGTTGTTAACAATATGTAAATGTAGGTCCTCTCACTGTGAGTCTTTATAGAACGTAGGTTCTGTTGCTGTGTGTGAGAAAGCGTGGGAAGTCCCACTTATTTTTGTTTTAAGAAAATCCCTTTGTCTTTGGACAATCACACACACACACACACACACACACACATGTGCACGCGCGTACACACTTACACAGAATCATAATAAACGTTCCCCCCAAACCCCCCCCCCCAAAAAAAAAGAGCAAGAATCGAGGACCAAACTGAAACGTTCATGACTAAACAAGCATTTTTCTTTATTTTTTCCCTTTTTTCATACTTTTTTATTCAAGAAATTCTATATCAACATTACAAAACATACACACATCCAAATAATTATACACGCGGAGAAAGTATACAAAAAATAATTAAGAGAGAGAGAGACTGAAGGAAAAAAAGATACTAGGATATATCAACATTATCATAAAATGAAGAAAAAGAAGAAAAACACTCTCACACACATCTACATACACATAGGCATTTTTTAAATATACAAAATTACACTATGATCATAAACGCGTAAATAATTGTATGTAACATTATTTTTCCTTCCCCCAGCCCGGCAGCAAGGACACCTGTACTGGCCCTGAGGAGGACCAGCTTGAAGAGCTGTGTCCAGTAGTCAGGTGAGCTCTGTCTTTCTGTTTCGCTCCCTCCACTTCAGATGAAACATCCAGTAATCATTGTGGTTTGCTGTCCTGCTGTATTTGACTTAGTTAATATACTTATACCAGGTGTTTTCATGATCCCTGTATCTTTAGATTTTATTTGCTTGTATTGAGCAGGAACAACGTGATCTGGTGCTCTACATCTACAGAACTCTAAGGACTGTGTATGGTTACAACTTTGGTGACAAAAACGAAAAGTGATATCACTGTTTCCTTAAACTATCTATAAGTATTGTCATTCATAATTTATTCTGTTATTATAAGAAGCATTTGCGTAATTAGTATATGCTTACCCCCTTTGCCAAATTATTAAGTCCAGAAAAAAAGACCAACAAAATCTTCAGGGTTTTCTGGAAAACAAATACAGGTGAACTGCCCTGCTAGCCATAACACAAGAGAGGGGACGACAGAAAATAAAAACAGTGGGGGAGTAGAAACAAGAGTGGAAAAGTGGCACATATTTTCCAAAAGATGGGGATGCAGTCTGTTCTAAACTTCAAAGTCCCTGGCATCCCGACACAGAATCCCTCCCCTGGCACACACCACCCTCATCTTGCCCACCGCAAGGTGTGGAGACAAAGAAAGGAAAGAGGGAGGAAATTTCAATTTATGAGCCTTGTTGAGTGGTGGTCCATGGCTGCAGGTCTCCTTTAACTTGAGCAGAAATGATGCGTGTTTCCCCAAAACATTCGGGTAGAAAAAGATTGCCCCTGGTCGAATTCCAAACAGACTTTCAGCAACTATGTTCAGGTATTTGTATACAAGATCACATTTGCTTATGACCATTTTAATAAATTTCATAGCACTGAAAAGAAAGAAAAGAAGAAAAAAAAAGAAAAGAAAAAAGAAAGACTAGCCATGCATGCACACGGAAAGGGGAGAACAATCTGTTTTTCTTGATTTTCGTGTTTCACTTGCAGATTGATTTATTTTTCTCTTCCAGCACAGACACTGAATCGTGTTGCAGACAGGAAGAAACTCCTAACTGGACTGCGCTCACTCTCCACTCCCGTCACCACAACCCAGCTCCGTGCAGACATTTAAAAGGACTGGTGCTGCTGGTCTTCGTGGTGGACTTCAGTCTGTAGATTGATCGTGTTAACCACCATCAGTTGAAATGGTCCATTTCTATTTGTTCACTTTTCAATGGCTTAAATCACTTTCATAGTTGTGGAGTTGAGTTGGGTTGTTTTTTTTTGTTTGTTTTTTTTTGTTGTTTTTTTTTTTGGGGGGGGGGGTTAATCTGTAATTTAAAGGATAATAATCACCCCCTCCCATTTCATGACACATGATACAAAATATTTTTGGATATTGTATTTATTTGTTTTTGTTAGAGAAATGTCCAGCATCATTCAGGAATTATTTTGTCTCATGTCTCGGCAAGACCTTTCATTCAATCATTTACGACAGGAGAATGAATATGTAACACACTGTTGTTTGTGGAGAAAAAAAGAAAGTATTGTGCACAAGAGCGGTGACAATGGTCATTTGTCAAGAGCTTAAGTGTAAACTTCTGGAACAAACATTGTTCCTACTTGTTAGTTGTTGATGACTGGAATGTTCGCTTCTGACACAGACATAGGTATGGAAGGTATACAGCTTTTTGTCATGGCCATCACCATAAAAAAAACAACAAAGATTAAAACAATCTTTTAAAAATCTGCTGTCCCACTCCTCGTGAAATCAACATGCACAAATGCTTGATTCTAAGTATTATACTTCAGTTCTTTTCTTTGCATTGTTTTGTTGTATAAAGAAAAAAGTTTTAATATAGGCTTGTCTAGTATCAACACGTAACATCCACTGATTTGGTTGCATTTTATTTTCTTTGAACATTATGATAAACATTGTTTCTGATTTTTTTTTTCTGAGTAATGTCCTCTCAATATTTTGTTGACTTTTAAATGTTATGATTTTATTGAATGTTAAACAATTTTAAATTCTTTTCAGTTTATTTTGTTGTCTATTTGATGAAACATAATGGCAAATACGACAATTAATCTTATTTCTGGCAACACTGCTGCCATCCTATCATCATTCCATATATGAATTATGGAAGACAGAGCTCATCAATTGTACAATTTAGTATATACTTCATTAAAATTTTCATGGTTGTTCACTTGTTTTGCTGTAATTGTTTGCTGTTTTTCAAATTATCATAATAGTGTTTTCATATGAATGTTTCATGCTGTCAGATTTTTTGTACATTGCCTAAGTTCATGTCCATCATGAATTTCAACAGGCCTGAGAGAGACACACACCTGTGGTGTTTGCCACTCAAAACTGCAAGTGTAAACTGAACGGTGTTCTTCTGTCATCCCAGACTTGATCCTGTCTGAACCTCCCACACAGGCATTTCTGAACAGGAGCTGGTGTGATTATATATATATATATATATATATATATATATATATATATATAAAGTCCTAAAGTTTACATGTATTGTTTTTCACTCTGCTGACCACACAAACTCAAATCTGGAATAAACACATCACATAATTGATAAAAACAAAGCAAAATGCTAACACGTCAGATCTCCAAACAAAGCAAACCAGGAAAAAGGCTGGTGTGGTGGCCAAATGGTTTCAGCACTGGCTTCTCACCCGAGTTCGATCCCCAACACACTGTAGAGGTTTATGTAGATTCTTCCCATCTCCAGCCCAGGTCAACATGTGTGCCTGAACCTCTTTCGTGTACATACGCATGCAGAATATCAACACGCACTTGAAAGATCCTGCAATCTGTCAGCATTCAACATTCCCAGTGTGCACACCCCTAAAAATTGAGTATGGCTGCCTAAATGGTGGGGCTAAAACAACAAACATTCATACACATACAAGGTTACATGTGTGTGTGTGTACAACTGGACTGAATGACACAGGAAATAAATGATCTCTTACACATACAAGGTTACATGTGTGTGTGTGTACGACTGGACTGAATGACACAAGAAATAAATGATCTCTTACACATACAAGGTTACATGTGTGTGTGTGTACGACTGGACTGAATGACACAGGAAATAAATGATCTCTTACACATACAAGGTTACATGTGTGTGTGTACGACTGGACTGAATGACACAGGAAATAAATGATCTCTTACACATACAAGGTTACATGTGTGTGTGTGTACGACTGGACTGAATGACACAGGAAATAAATGATCTCTTACACATACAAGGTTACATGTGTGTGTACGACTGGACTGAATGACACAGGAAATAAATGATGATCGCCCAAAGGCAGCTGTCAGTTAGCTCCACCCACGTAGGCAGCCTGTTGTGCAAATGACTCGTGTTTGTAAAGCGCTTAGAGCTAAGTATCCATACCCATTTTGTAACAAGATCAGAGCGCCAGGACCTTACTCAACACCACATTCTTTCAAGACATTTATTCTTCATTCGTGCACTGAAACATGAAATGATCAAGACCAGACTCTCACATTGACTTCATGTTGTTTAATAGGTAAAATCTACAATAAACAGGTAAAGAACACAACATTCAAGTAACAGAAACAATTAACTGCAGGCAAACAGCCATCGTCAACACAGGACAATGGAAACAGATGAAGGCAGATCTAATGATAACACCATTCTCACCCCAAGCATGGCTGGTTTACGTAAAAGGCAACAACAGTTTAAAATGTTGTAAATGATGACATAAAGCAAAGACACAGGCTTACCTGATCATCACAATTTGTAAGTTGGTTAATTGAACAATAAGAATCAAAATGATGTTTTTTCTCACAGCTCATCATATCTTCTCTTTTCAATAGTTTTCAGCCACACTATTGCAACATTCTAACCTATCAATAGCTGTATCACAGGACTAAGATTTACAGAAAAAAAAATCCAAGCACTTCAGTCTTAAAGTCTTGGAAAACCTGAACGTGTCAAAAACCCTCTCTCATACATGCATACTAACACTCACACCTGTGAATATGCACATAGGCAAATGTGGGAAACTGTAAATGTCTCTCTCTCTCTCTCTCTCTCTCTCTCACACACACACACACACACACACAAAACTGCATGTGTGCACATACACATCCAGATCCCCAACCACTCCCCATCTCTGCAACGTTTCACACACAAAAACAGCAACAAACCTAACAACAGTGGAAAAATTGTGGTACAGGAAGTGTGACATTGCCTTCAAAAACAGAATCATGCCCTGACTGTATGATAACTGACATGATCAGTATGCGACACTGAGAGAAGTTCTGCACTTTGGGGTCAAAGTGACATTTAACTCGTACACACTGTGATACGTACATATGCACAACAATTATAAATCATGAAAATATCTTTTGTTTTAAAGAAAGCATTCACTAAAAAGGATAAAGTTAACACCAAAACACTGATATTAATTCAGTTCTGAATGGTGCAAAGGCAACATATAAATGCACTATCTTGTCAACATGAAGACTCAAGCACCAACACCCATCATAAGGCCAAACAAAAAACACTGATCAAAAGGCCGAAAAAACAGATTGAAAAACAAAGATTTGTCTGCCAAATATTCACACACACAAAGGCAGGTAAGCAAGTGTACATCTCTCTCTCTCTCACTCTCTCACGAAGCAAAAATTTCAAAATGATGACAAGACTCTCCCATATATATATATATATATTTTTTTTTTTTTAAGCGAAGCTTTATCTACAATGACTCAATTCTAAAAATATGCAAACACTAAGCAAGGTTTAACTGCAATGAATTAAAAACACTCACACATTGAGCAACGCTGCTTCAGCGATGACTTAAAGCCTTGTACACACACACACACACACACACGCACACACACCTTCTCTCTGTTGTGACCAAGTCCAGAGCTGAACATCTCCCAGAGTCCAGACCCTTAAGGAAGAGAAGAAGAGGACTGACCGAAAGAAGCGGCCTGTCGCCCTAAGTGAGCAGATACAACAAAACCAGGTGTGTGACAAACGAGAAACGACGCTGAGCCAATTACGAATAAATCGCCATGGCACCAAAGATGGCCGGGAGGATGTGAGACAAAAGAGAAATGACACTGAGCCAATCAATTAACCGCCATGGCACCAGAACAGATAGGGAGGGTGAATGACAAACGAGAATGACTGAGCCAATGAACAATGAATCGCCATGGCACCAGAGAAGGTATGGACGATTTGTGACAAACGAGAAATAACGCTGAGCCAATTATTAATGAACTGCCATGGCACTAAAGAAGGTAGAGGGGATGTGTGACAAACGAGAAACGACAACACTGCGCCAATGAACAATAAATCGCTATGACACCAAAGAGGGCAGGGAGGATGTGCGACAAACGAGAAACGACACAGCCAATGATGAATGAAGCACCACGGCACCAGAGGCAGGGCTGTACAGTCTGCACCAGACAGAGCCCTGGACTGGTGTCATCAGTGATGTCAGCAACGCAAGGTCTGAGAGATGTGGAGGACAGAGACGGACGGAGGAGAGTGGTAGTGTCGTCTTCACTGCTGCCCCAACGACATGGGTGGAAGTCATGGGATAGGTAACAGGGAAATTCTGCAGTACGTTAAGCATTTTCCTCAGTCTCCGACATACTGACTCCATAGCATCAGGAAAATTCTTCATGCAGAGCAAAGTAAGCGCTGCTAAGATCAGTGCTGTGAAGCAGCCTTGGTGTGGCTGTGTGCGGGGGATTATGGGCAATGCCACGGAAACAACAGATTCAGGATGAGCAGTGTTGTAACGCCACAGTTTCACTTACTCAAGAAGGCATCACTGCATTCAGACAAATCCATATATGCTACATAACAACACATCTGCTTGGCCGATGCCTGACCAGCAACATAACCCACCGCGTTAGGCCTTGAATGGATGCACTTACATCTGTGTACCTATCAGAGTGCGTTTCTTCTGCAAACTTTTGCCCGAGGACAACACTTACGTTGCCATGGATCCTTTTTCAGTGCGCTAAGTGCATGCTGCATACAGGACCTCAGTTTAGTGTCTCATCCGAAAGACAAGACGCCCAGTTTGATTTTCCAGCCAAACCTGGAAGAAATGGTGTGACCTGGATTTGAACCCAAACCCTCAACAGATAAGCATCTTAACCATTCTGCCACACGTCTTCCACAAGAGGACAGCTGAGAAAAGAGCCAAGCTGAAAGGAACCACAGCATCAGTGGAAGAGTGGTATGCACTCCTAGAGTACAAGCCCAGCGGTAACTGTGTGTGTGAGATTCAGAATGCACAGAGTGTATGTGCAACAGCCTTGAAACAATACAGACCATGGCCCTGACGTGATGTCATCAGCCTGACAAGAGCAAGAGCACACTTGCTCACCCTTCCACTGCCACCCCCCCCCCCCCCCCCCCCCCTCTCATTTAACAGAGCAAGCTGCTGAGAGAATGACAGAGCACAGAATGACAAAACACAACAGAAAGAAAAACTCTGTAAGCTGATGGCCACTGGCACGCTCACAGTGGAGGGAACCAGCAGTGCTGGCTGTGCCGTCCAAAGACAGGAAAGGCAGGCTGGTCACCAGCACAGTGATTCCATGAACAGAGCACAGTGACATCACACCCATCTACAGAGAAGTCTTGAAGTTACTTGTCATGAATTATCAGAGACTGAGATTTCCATGGGAAAAATTAAACACGAAATACAAAAACAACAAAAAGAAAAAAAAACAACTAGACAATAAATATCAGAGACTGAGATTTACTGAGTAAGCTTGTAATCACATGGTAAATAAAATAAAATTAAAAATAATAATATAAAAAAAAAAAAAAAAAACCACTATCAGTGACTGAGAGTTCTTCGAATCGGTTTACCTAAGACTGGAGCATAATCTGTAAAAGTAATCAGAGCGAGAAAGTCCCAGACGCTGGACACCAGACACATACTACATGATATCACATGAACACAAAGAGTTCCATTTTTAACAAAGCGATCCCAAGACTCCTGAGAAAAACACACTCAGCCAATGAAACTATTTCTTTATCACATGATATGTACTGGAATGACAACACACACAAACACCACGCCCCCATTCATCTGTCTCAACCACTGCACATCGGACATTGGTTATGTAACTCTTGCAAAACACACACACACACACACACACACACACACACACACACACTCACACACACAAAGGAGGCTATTCTGGCTGCTTTACAACATGTCTAAAATGAACCCCTGCATACATTCCAACACAGCTGTGGGCATAAAAACCAGAAATTATGCTCACCATTTCACCAAACAAACAAACAAAAATCTGAAACTTCTGCAGCAAGGCATACAACCCATGCAGTTTATTGTGGCAATGGGAGAGAATGCTATATCTCCTGACTATCTACATTAAGCATCTATAAGCTGTAGCACATATCCGAGGTACTGGAATCCTAATGGCAGCTGCCTGTCTACCTGCCAGACCCCCACTGACTCGGCCAGTGTGGGGCCTCTGCACCTTCCTCCTTCTGTCTTTCACGTTCAACTGTTCCTGTTTCCTGTGGGTATGTAGACATGTGTCTGGCGTGCAAGGCATTTGTGTGTGTGTGTGTGTGTGTGTGTGTGTGTGTGTGTGTGTGTGTGTGTGTGTGTGTGTGGTTTCACCAATTAGGCTCCGTGCATAATCTTGCTGTCTGTTCTCTGTTAACATTTACAGCTTTAAGTGGACATTGGTCCATATTCTTGGTTTTTATTATTTTCTAGCTTCAGTGGTTCTGTCACCACACAACACCACTGCCCTGATCTCCTGTGCTGCTAGTTAGTGTTTGCAAGGTTTTAAAACGATGGAAAGCTTTGGATATTTTTTCACGTCAGACTGTTCAAAGAAAAAAAATGCCCAACATCTTGATGCTTTGCAAATGGAATGAACATTTCCCTCAAAAGAGGAGTCTCAGATCTTTTACACATAACTGAGCAATACCTCAACAACATAAAAATAAAATAAAATAAAGATGGCATGACTTAACTGAGAATGACAACAAACTTTAAGAATGTATGGTAACATATCGTTGCACCAGATTATACCAATAACAAGATATATTGTCAAACCTGCACATTATGCCTGGCAAACTTTCCTTCTTTCCTCGTCATCCTGGAGATTCAAAAGTGACACAGATGATGTAGATATATTTATTTATCAATCCATTTTTTGTTGTCAAAGACACCATGTTGGGCTGCACTGATGCAACACAATCTTCCAGGGCAGAGCTGCCCGAATTTCACACAGAGAATTTTGACAAGACAAAGAGTGATACATCTATTCAGCAGTCCACACAGTAGCCCTCTGATGTAAAGCTAACCTCCTGACGGATGTCCTGGGTTCCAATCCTGGCTACCTGTGGTGGGTTAATGGTGGGAGAATTCTCCCATCTCCTGGATCAACACTTGTGATTTGTGTCTCAACATTTGAAAGACGTCTGTTCATGCTAACCTGCTGCCCGTAATGTGTTCTGACGTCCAGATGGCGTTACCTGTGTCATCTTTTCTTCTCTGGCCGCTGTCTCAACAATGCCTTAACCCCTTGGCTGCTGCTGATGAGTATGATTCTCAGTGAGGGGCTGTCACCTGACTGAGGTCAGACAGAGCTTACAGGTCAGGATGTCAGTGAAGGGCTGTCACCTCACTGAGGTCAGACAGAGCTTACAGGTCAGGATGTCAGTGAAGGGCTGTCACCTCACTGAGGTCAGACAGAGCTTACAGGTCAGGATGTCAGTGAAGGGCTGTCACCTCACTGAGATCAGACACAGATTACAGGTCAGGACATCAGTGAAGGGCTGTCACCTCACTGAGATAAGACACAGTTTACAGGTCAGGACGTCAGTGAAGGGCTGTCACCTCACTGAGATCAGACAAAGCTTACAGGTCAGGATGTCAGTGAAGGGCTGTCACCTCACTGAGGTAAGACAGAGCTTACAGGTCAGGACATCGGTGAAGGGCTGTCACCTCACTGAGATCAGACACAGATTACAGGTCAGGACATCAGTGAAGGGCTGTCACCTCACTGAGATCAGACACAGATTACAGGTCAGGACATCAGTGAAGGGCTGTCACCTCACTGAGATAAGACACAGTTTACAGGTCAGGACGTCAGTGAAGGGCTGTCACCTCACTGAGATCAGACAAAGCTTACAGGTCAGGATGTCAGTGAAGGGCTGTCACCTCACTGAGATAAGACAAAGCTTACAGGTCAGGACATCAGTGAAGGGCTGTCACCTCACTGAGATCAGACAAAGCTTACAGGTCAGGATGTCAGTCACCATTCTTCATCACGACTTCTTCTTCTGGAAACCGCATTACTTTTCATCGACAAAACCAATGACACCACTGAAAAGAACACAAAAAGTAATAACCGCTTTACAAACTGACGCCACGCTGATTTCATTTCACCTGGGTTCAGCAGTTAAGGGGTTAAGATATCAGGCTTTGCTGCTGTTTCTACATGCTGCCTGTCTCCTGACACCTATTTTCTTTTTTCTTTTTCTTCAACATTCAACTGCTGTACAATGCACAGTAGCTAACTTCATCAGGTTGAGGAATGTTGAACTGACAAATGCGACTACCTACTGTGCGAGGTGTCGTAATGAAACTAGCTGCCCTTTTTTTGTCTTTTTTGTCTTTTTCTTTTTTTTTACAGTTAGCTGCTATCTTTTTAAGATAAATAGGATTTTTTTTTCCCAATCAACCACATTTTCCCAAATGGCTGCCATCTTTTAAAATTGCCTGCAATCCTTTATAACTGGTTGCAATCATTTTAAAAATTGGCTGCAATTAAAAATAAAACTGGCTGCAATCTTAGAATATTTTTTTATAAAGATAGTTGCAATCTTTCAAAACTGCTACAATCTTTCGAAAATTAACTGCCATTCTCCAGAGGCTGCAATCTTTCGAAAGTTAGCTGCAATTTTTTCTTTCTGTTGTTTTTTTGTTTTGTTTTTTTTTTAAATTGGCCGCAATCACTTTTAAAAAACGACTGCATCCTTTTTAAAACAGGCTGCACTCTTCTTTTAAACAGCCTCAGATCTTTTTATAAATAACTGCAACCTTTTCTTTTAAACAGTCTACAATCTCTTTAAAACAGGCTGCTATCTTTTCTTTTAAAACACTTTTCTTTTAAACAGTCTACAATCTCTTTAAAACAGGCTGCTATCTTTTCTTTTAAAACAAACTGCAATTTTCTTACTAATGGCTGCAACCATTTTTGTACAACTGGCTGCAAGCTAAATACAAATGGTTGGAATCTTATTTTCTGTACACATGACTTTACACAAGTGGCTGCCGTCCATTCAATGTGTGGCTGGCTGGCTGTCCACATGACATCACATCAGGAAATAACTGGCTGTCCACGACATCACACCAGGAAACAACTGGCTGTCCACGACATCACACCAGGAAACAACTGGCTGTCCACGACATCACACCAGGAAACAACTGGCTGTCCATGACATCACACCAGGAAACAACTGGCTGTCCACGACATCACACCAGGAAACAACTGGCTGTCCACGACATCACACCAGGAAACAACTGGCTGTCCATGACATCACACCAGGAAACAACTGGCTGTCCACACTACATCACACCAGGAAACAACTGGCTGTCCACGACATCACACCAGGAAATAACTGGCTGTCCATCACACCAGGAAACAACTGGCTATCCACAACACAACACACCAGGAAACAACTAGCCAACGTCCACAGGCTGCACAGGAACAAAGTAAGTAGTAGAGTCTGATGATAAGCAGGGGCCTGTTTTTGTGATGTCTAACCATTTCTCTCTGACATCCAACAATGTGTGTGTCTCTCTCTCTCTCCAAAGTCTCAAACTGGCATTCCTTCCGATGTCTAACACAGTACTGATCTTCTCCATTCAATATCTTACACTGTCTCTTGCATTCTCTCTCTCTCTGACACCTAGCACTCTATAATTACCTCTCTCTCTCTCCCTGGCATCTTAACACTGTCTCTCTCTTCTCTCTATCCAGCGTCTAACACATCTTTTTCTGCAATGCTACACATTTCTTCCCACATCTAACACTGTTCTTCTCTTCTCCCAGCATCTAACACGGTCCTCTTTTGCAAACACTGTCTCTTTCTCTCTCCCACATCTAACACTCTTTCTCTCTCTCCAGCATCTAACACGGTCTTTCTCTCTCTCTCCCAGCATCTAACTACGGTCTCTTCTCTCTCTCTCCTCAGCATCTAACACTGTCTCTTTTCTCTCTCTCTCCCCAGCATCTAACAACTGCTTCTCTCTCCCCAGATCAACACTGTCTCTTCTCCTCTCTCCCCAGCATCTAACACTCTTTCTCTCTCTCCCCAGCATTAACACTTCTCTCTCTCTCCTCAGCATCTAACACTGTCTCTTCTCTCTCCCCACATCTAACATCTTTTCTCTCTCTCCAGCATCTAACACTGTCTCTTCTCTCTCTCTTCCCCAGCATCTAACACTCTTTCTCTCCCCTGCATCTAACACCTTTTCTCTCTCTCCCAGCATCTAACACTGTCTCTTCTCTCTCTCTCCTCAGCATCTAACACTTTCCTCTTTCCTCAGCTCTACACTCTTTCTCTCTCTCTCCTCAGCATCTAACACTCTTCTGCTCTCCTCCCCAGCATCTAACACGTCTCTTCTCTCTCTCTCCTCAGCATCTAACACTTCTCTTTCTCCAGCATCTAACACTGTCTCTCCTCTCTTAGCATCTAACACTCTTCTCTCTCTCTCCCCAGCATCTAACACTGTCTCTTTCTCTCTCTCTCTCCCCAGCATCTAACACTGTCTCTTCTCTCTCTCCTACTACTCTCTCTCTCCCTCCTAACAACACTGTCTCTTTTCTCTCTCTCCTCAGCATCTAACACTGTCTCTTTTCTCTCTCTCCCAGCATCTAACACTGTCTCTTCTCTCTCTCTCCCCAGCATCTACACGCTTCTTCCACTCAGATCTACCTGTCTCTCTCTCTCTCTCCTCAGCATCTAACACGGTCTCTTCTCTCTCTCTCCTCAGCATCTAACACTGTCTCTTCTCTCTCTCTCTCTCCCAGCATCTAACACTCTTTTCTCTCTCTCTCCCCAGCATCTAACACGGTCTCTTCTCTCTCTCTCCCCAGCATCTAACACGGTCTCTTCTCTCTCTCTCCTCAGCATCTAACACTGTCTCTTTTCTCTCTCTCTCCCCAGCATCTAACACTCTTTTCTCTCTCTCCCCAGCATCTAACACTGTCTCTTCTCTCTCTCTCTCCCCAGCATCTAACACTCTTTTCTCTCTCTCCTCAGCATCTAACACTGTCTCTTCTCTCTCTCTCCCCAGCATCTAACACTGTCTCTTTTCTCTCTCTCCCCAGCATCTAACACTGTCTCTTTTCTCTCTCTCTCTCTCCCCAGCATCTAACACTGTCTCTTCTCTCTCTCTCTCCCCAGCATCTAACACTGTCTCTTTTCTCTCTCTCCCCAGCATCTAACACTGTCTCTTTCTCTCTCTCCTCAGCATCTAACACTCTTTTCTCTCTCTCCCCAGCATCTAACACTGTCTCTTCTCTCTCTCTCCTCAGCATCTAACACTGTCTCTTCTCTCTCTCTCCCCAGCATCTAACACTCTTTTCTCTCTCTCCCCAGCATCTAACACTGTCTCTTCTCTCTCTCTCCCCAGCATCTAACACTGTCTCTTCTCTCTCTCTCCCCAGCATCTAACACTGTCTCTTCTCTCTCTCTCCTCAGCATCTAACACTGTCTCTTCTCTCTCTCTCCTCAGCATCTAACACTGTCTCTTCTCTCTCTCTCTCCCAGCATCTAACACTCTTTTCTCTCTCTCCCCAGCATCTAACACTGTCTCTTTCTCTCTCTCTCCCAGCATCTAACACTCTTTTCTCTCTCTCCCCAGCATCTAACACTGTCTCTTCTCTCTCTCTCCCCAGCATCTAACACTCTTTTCTCTCTCTCCTCAGCATCTAACACTCTTTCTCTCTCTCTCTCCTCAGCATCTAACACTGTCTCTTCTCTCTCTCTCCTCAGCATCTAACACTCTTTTCTCTCTCTCCTCAGCATCTAACACTGTCTCTTCTCTCTCTCTCCTCAGCATCTAACACTGTCTCTTCTCTCTCTCTCCCCAGCATCTAACACTCTTTTCTCTCTCTCTCCTCAGCATCTAACACTGTCTCTTCTCTCTCTCTCCCCAGCATCTAACACTGTCTCTTCTCTCTCTCTCTCCCCAGCATCTAACACTCTTTTCTCTCTCTCCCCAGCATCTAACACTGTCTCTTCTCTCTCTCTCCCCAGCATCTAACACTCTTTTCTCTCTCTCCTCAGCATCTAACACTGTCTCTTCTCTCTCTCTCCCCAGCATCTAACACTCTTTTCTCTCTCTCCAGCATCTAACACGGTCTCTTCTCTCTCTCTCCTCAGCATCTAACACCGTCTCTTTTCTCTCTCTCCTTAGCATCTGACACTGTCTCTCATCCAGCACTCTCTTCTCCCTCTCTCCCCGGTGTCTAGCAGTGGCTCTCGGAGCCAGGCTCCGTGGAGGCCGGGGAGCCTTGGTTGTGCCGGAGCATGGAGAGCTCTGTCTCCAGCTGTCGTATCCGCTTATCCTTGAGGGACAGCTGCTCCTTCAGACTGCTGATCTCCTCCACCTGCCGGAAGTACGCCTTCTTCAGCTGCACACACACACCACACACACACACAAACACACACACACACGCACGCATGCACGCACGCACACATATACACACACACACACACGCACGCACACATACACACACACACATGGACACACCCCCCTGTCATTAATGCTGGCCATGGGGAAAGTGCCATTTGGAATGAGTGAAAGTGTTTCTACACTGAACCCATATTGGTACCAAGAGACATTCAATAAGTAGCAGCTTGGTAAACCAAGTTAATTAATGTTAATGACAATAGTAGAAATAATAATGTTAATAATACCAGCAACAACAACACTAACAACAATCATTTTCATCATCATCGTCATTATGACAGTAATAATGATAATACAAACACTTACCATAATCAGGTTTCACTAATAAATGAACAACTAATCATTTAAAAAATGCAACAATAATAACAACAATAAAAAATAATGATGATGATAATAAAACAATATCATCAAAACAATAACAACAACAACAACAACAACATAACAATAATAATAATAATAATAATAATGCTAGCACTTATGGATAAAATTAAACAGATGGGTCTGAGTCAGACTTCATCAAAACGAATAACAATAAGTAGAAAAAAAAAGAAAAACACCTATTTATTATAATGACGCATGCACTAATATATTGTAAAGAACATGCTTACAACTGCTGCAATGTTCACACACACACACACACACACACAACACACACACACACACACACACACACACACAGAGGCACACCTACCAATGCACATGCAAAAATACAAAGACAGTTACAATATCAATACAAAACACACAAACATACACATGCAACATAATGTTCACACACACACACACACACACATGCAACATAATGTTCACACACACACACACACACACACACACACACACACATGCAACATAATGTTAACACACACACACACACACACACACACACATGCAACATAATGTTAACACACACACACACACACACACACACACACACACACACACACACACATGCAACATAATGTTAACTAACACACACACACACACACACACAGGGGTAACAATACAGCTTTCTTTCAACACATGAACAATATGACATGGTACAGCTACTCGTTTCAATTCCTACATAACATACACATGTGATGTTTGACACTGAACGGAACAACTAGAAATCATTGGTACTGCATACAGGAAAGACACTTTCCCGAAACCTTGCTGGTCCCAGCTGTTTCACACCTGCATTTATTACTTCTTCTTCTTCTGCGTTCACTCGTTTGCACACGAGTGGGCTTTTACGTGTATGACCATTTTTACCCCGCCATGTAGGCAGCCATACTCCGTTTTCGGGGGTGTGCATGCTGGGTATGTTCTTGTTTCCATAACCCACCGAACGCTGACATGGATTACAGGATCTTTAATGTGCGTATTTGATCTTCTTCTTGCATATACACACGAAGGGGGTTCAGGCACTAGCAGGTCTGCACATATGTTGACCTGGGAGATCGTAAAATTCTCCACCCTTTACCCACCAGGCGCCGTCACCGTGATTCGTACCCGGGACCCTCAGACTGACAGTCCAACGCTTTAACCACTCGGCTATTGCGCCCGTCTGCATTTATTACAACATAACTGGTTGTCTAGTTAAACCTGTCGGAATGTTTGGATGTCTAATTACACTTGTTGGAATGCTTGGATGTCTAGTTAAACCTGTTGGAATATTTGGATGTCTAGTTAAACCTGTTAGAATGTTTGGATGTCTAATTACACCTGTCGGAATGCTTGGATGTCTAGTTACACTTCTTGGAATGCTTGGATTTCTAGTTACACTTGTTGGAATGCTTGGATGTCTAGTTAAACCTGTCGGAATGCTTGGATGTCTAGTTACACTTGTTGGAATGCTTGGATTTCTAGTTAAACCTGTTGGAATGCTTGGATTTCTAGTTAAACCTGTCGGAATGCTTGGATGTCTAGTTACACTTGTTGGAATGCTTGGATGTCTAGTTAAACCTGTCGGAATGCTTGGATGTCTAGTTAAACCTGTCGGAATGTTTGGATGTCTAGTTAAACCTGTCGGAATGCTTGGATGTCTAGTTAAACCTGTTGGAATGCTTGGATGTCTAGTTAAACCTGTTGGAATGCTTGGATGTCTAGTTACACTTGTTGGAATGCTTGGATTTCTAGTTAAACCTGTTGGAATGCTTGGATGTCTAGTTAAACCTGTCGGAATGCTTGGATGTCTAGTTAAACCTGTTGGAATGTTTGGATGTCTAGTTAAACCTGTTGGAATGTTTGGATGTCTAGTTAAACTTGTCGGAATGCTTGGATGTCTAGTTAAACCTGTCGGAATGCTTGGATGTCTAGTTAAACCTGTTGGAATACTTGGATGTCTAGTTAAACCTGCTGGAATGCTTGGATGTCTAGTTAAACCTGTTGGAATGCTTGGATGTCTACTTACACTTGTTGGAATGCTTGGATGTCCAGTTAAACCTGTTGGAATACTTGGATGTCTAGTTAAACCTGCTGGAATGCTTGGATGTCTAGTTAAACCTGTTGGAATGCTTGGATGTCTACTTACACTTGTTGGAATGCTTGGATGTCTAGTTAAACCTGTTGGAATGCTTGGATGTCTAGTTAAACCTGTCGGAATGCTTGGATGTCTACTTACACTTGTTGGAATGCTTGGATGTCTAGTTAAACCTGTCGGAATGCTTGGATGTCTAGTTAAACCTGTCGGAATGTTTGGATGTCTAGTTAAACCTGTCGGAATGTTTGGATGTCTAATTAAACCTGTTGGAATGTTTGGATGTCTAGTTAAACCTGTTGGAATGTTTGGATGTCTACTTACACTTGTTGGAATGTTTGGATGTCTAGTTAAACCTGTTGGAATGTTTGGATGTCTAGTTAAACCTGTTGGAATGTTTGGATGTCTAGTTAAACCTGTTGGAATGCTTGGATGTCTAGTTAAACCTGTCGGAATGTTTGGATGTCTACTTACACTTGTTGGAATGTTTGGATGTCTAGTTAAACCTGTCGGAATGTTTGGATGTCTAGTTACACTGGTTGGAATGCTTGGATGTCTAGTTAAACCTGTTGGAATGCTTGGATGTCTAGTTAAACCTGTCAGAATGTTTGGATGTCTTGTTAAACCTGTCGGAATGTTTGGATGTCTACTTACACTTGTTGGAATGCTTGGATGTCTAGTTAAACCTGTTGGAATGCTTGGATGTCTAGTTAAACCTGTTGGAATGTTTGGATGTCTAGTTAAACCTGTTGGAATGTTTGGATGTCTAGTTAAACCTGTCGGAATGTTTGGATGTCTACTTACACTGGTTGGAATGCTTGGATGTCTAGTTAAACCTGTCAGAATGTTTGGATGTCTACTTACACTGGTTCGAATGCTTGGATGTCTAGTTAAACCTGTCGGAATGTTTGGATGTCTACTTACACTGGTTGGAATGCTTGGGTCTAGTTAAACCTGTCAGAATGTTTGGATGTCTACTTACACTGGTTGGAATGCTTGGATGTCTAGTTAAACCTGTCGGAATGTTTGAATGTCTACTTACACTGGTTCGAATGCTTGGATGTCTAGTTAAACCTGTCGGAATGTTTGAATGTCTACTTACACTGGTTGGAATGCTTGGATGTCTAGTTAAACCTGTTGGAGTTAAACCTGTCGGAATGTTTGGATGTCTACTTACACTGGTTGGAATGCTTGGATGTCTAGTTAAACCTGTCGGAATGTTTGGATGTCTACTTACACTGGTTGGAATGCTTGGATGTCTAGTTAAACCTGTCGGAATGTTTGAATGTCTACTTACACTGGTTGGAATGCTTGGATGTCTAGTTAAACCTGTTGGAATGCTTGGATGTCTAGTTAAACCTGTTGGAGTTAAACCTGTCGGAATGTTTGGATGTCTACTTACACTGGCTGGAATGCTTGGATGTCTAGTTAAACCTGTCGGAATGTTTGGATGTCTACTTACACCTGTTGGAATGCTTGGATGTCTAGTTAAACCTGTCAGAATGTTTGGATGTCTAGCTAAACCTGTCGATGTCGGAATGCTTGGATGTCTAGTTAAACCTGTCGGAATGTTAGAATGTCTGCTTACACTGGTTGGAATGCTTGGATGTCTAGTTAAACCTGTTGGAATGCTTGGATGTCTAGTTAAACCTGTTGGAATGCTTGGATGTCTAGTTAAACCTGTCGGAATGTTTGGATGTCTAGTTAAACCTGTCGGAATGCTTGGATGTCTAGTTAAACCTGTCGGAATGTTTGGATGTCTAGTTAAACCTGTCGGAATGTTTGGATGTCTAGTTACAATACTTGTTCCAATGCTTGGCTGTCAGCTCAGCTTGTCTGGATGTCCCTGATGTTAAATGGTTTGCACTATGTTTGGTTTATTTCAGAACAGAATAGAACATAATATGTCTTTATTACTAAGTGTACTGAGGTCACAAGGAATATTGGGAGGCTGGGGGCAGATAGTACATAACAAGATACGAACATAAACTGAAAATCATACACAAACACAGATACAGTAGAAATTAGGATACATACAAGTGCATATCAATATAAAAACTTGTGCATACTCACACATGCACGCACTGCACACACACACACACACACACACACACACACACACAAACATGCGCGCGCGTGCGCGCTCTTGAACAGAAGCTGCACATTATATATTGATGGGGCTGATGACTAGATCTTCAGGTAGATGGTGTTTTCTAATGTTGTATTGTGACAAAAGTTTTTTTCAAAAAGGTCAGAATTTTTTTTCTGCTTGATTTCTTGTGAGTTTTTAATCCAATTCTGCAAACACCACCACTACCACTCATGTTTAAAACATAAAATATATATATGGGGACATTACTCACACATACATGAATGAATAAGTCAAATTCATTTTGATAAAATACAAAGTACAACCCCCGCTCACCCCCCCACCCCAGCCCCATAAAAAAATTCACACACACTCTTTCTCTCTCTCTCTCTCTCTCTCTCTCTCTCTCTCTCTATATATATATATATATATATATATATTATAAACCATCTCAAAGCAAAAATCAGTCATCAAACAGGAATACCCATTAAAAATCTCAATACTAACTGTAATGACTATAGTTGCACACAGGAAAAAGAACATATGCACACACACACACACCTACCTAGTTTTCTTCCTTCTTTTTCTTTTTTTTTCTAAATTGAAAATGAAGCAAGTAAACAAATTTTCAAAACAGAGCACCAACAAAACCAACCGACAAAGCAAAGCAAAAGGAAACGGGACACCTGACACCATGAACACAGTAAACTTCATTTATTTGTATTTTGTATTGCTGTCTTAACAGCCATCCTAAACAAAACAAAATGAGAAGACCTTTGTAGTTCAATAAATTAGTTACTAACTGTTACTGCTGATTAATTTTGTTACTGTTTTCAATCTCCAAACCCACCTCTAACTGTCCTCCCCACACCCACCTTCCATTTGTATTTGTATTTCTTTTTATCACAACAGATTTCTCTGTGTGAAATTCGGGCTGCTCTCCCCGGGGAGAGCGCGTCGCTACGCTACAGTGCCACCCATTTTTTTTGTATTTTTTCCTGCATGCAGTTTTATTTGTTTTTCCCATTGAAGTGGATTTTTCTACAGAATTTTGCCAGGAACAACCCTTTTGTTGCCGTGGGTTCTTTTACGTGCACTATGTGCATGCTGCACACGGGACCTCGGTTTATCGTCTCATCCAAATGACTAGTGTCCAGACCACCACTCAAGGTCTAGTGGAGGGGGGAGAAAATATCGGCAGCTGAGCCATGATTCGAACCAGCGTGCTCAGATTTTCTCGCTTCTTATGTGGACGCGTTACCTCTAGGCCATCACTTCATATATATATAATCCAAATATAATCAGTCCTTTTTCTTTTGTTTTAAAAATCACTCCATTTCTTCATATTTTGGAAGAAGGTAGCTGAATGCGTTAGACACTTACCTACCAAGACAGTGTCTTGAGGGTCTGGGTTTGATTCCATGTCATACCATTTCTCCCAAGTCTCACTGGAAAACCAAGCTGAGTGTCTAGTCATTTGGATGAGACAATAACTTGAGATCCCATGTTCAGCATGCACTTGGCGCAATGAAAAAAACCCAAACAAGGCAGGCTACAAAAGGGTTGTCCTCTTGCAAACTGTGTTGAAAAAATACACTGTGGCTGACAAGCACACAAATATGTATGAATGCTCTCAAGACCTGAATAAAACACACTGTGTTATGCTGCTGGTCAGACATCTGCCTAGTAGATGTGGTGCAGCATGTATGGATTTGTCTGAAGGCAGTGAAGCCTTCTTGAGAAACAGCAACTGAAAGTGAAACTCTATTTCTTGTTGTTGTTTTCCAGCTAGTCTTGATGCGTTATGTACTGCCCTGTACTGTTTGTGACCACTGCCGTGTCTCTACACTTAACTTTCCACACAGGTACTCTACCTGCTCACACATCACTACGACTGAGGGAAATGGGCAACACAAAAAGAAGTAGACAAATGAACAGTCACAAACAATGTACCTAAAAAGTGAACTATTGTAAAAATAACACTTTTTTGTTTAAGTTTAACAATTTTTTTTTGTATAAAAAACAAAACAACCCCAAATATAAAGAATATATCTAATACTGAACCATTGTACAAATAACATTTCTTTAAAAACTTTTCAGTTGTATATAAAAAAAAAACCGACCTTGGACTGACAAAGTTTTAACCCCCATCCCCACCCCCCTATCCCCCCACAAAAAGCAACAACCAAAATCCAGAAACTGAAAATATTAAAACATCCGACAATCTTCTCAGCCTTCCTCACCCCACCCTGCACACAACAACAACACATCGCTTCCTTCTTTTTCTTCATTGTCTTCTCCTTATAAGGAGACAACAACACATCCCTTCTTTTTTCTTCATTGTCTTCTCCTTATAAGGAGACAACAACACATCCCTTCTTTTTTCTTCGTTGTCTTCTCCTTATAAGGAGACAACAACAATACATCCCTTCTTTTTTCTTCGTTGTCTTCTCCTTATAAGGAGACAACAACACATCCTTTCCTTCTTTTCCTTAGTTGTCTTCTCCTTATAAGGAGACAACAACAACACATCCCTTCTTTTCCTTCGTTGTCTTCTCCTTATAAGGAGACAACAACAATACATCCCTTCTTTTTTTCTTCGTTGTCTTCTCCTTATAAGGAGACAACAACACATCCTTTCCTTCTTTTCCTTAGTTGTCTTCTCCTTATAAGGAGACAACAACAACACATCCCTTCTTTTTTTCTTCGTTGTCTTCTCCTTATAAGGAGACAACAACAACACATCCCTTCTTTTCCTTCATTGTCTTCTCCTTATAAGGAGACAACAACAACACATCCCTTCTTTTCCTTCGTTGTCTTCTCCTTATAAGGACACAACAACAATACATCCCTTCTTTTTTCTTCGTTGTCTTCTCCTTATAAGGACACAACAACAATACATCCCTTCTTTTTTCTTCGTTGTCTTCTCCTTATAAGGAGACAACAATAATACATCCCTTCTTTTTCCTTCATTGTCTTCTCCTTATATGGAGACAACAACAACACATCCCTTCTTTTTTTCTTCGTTGTCTTCTCCTTATAAGGAGACAACAACAACACATCCCTTCTTTTCCTTCGTTGTCTTCTCCTTATAAGGACACAACAACAATACATCCCTTCTTTTTTCTTCGTTGTCTTCTCCTTATAAGGAGACAACAACAATACATCCCTTCTTTTTTCTTCGTTGTCTTCTCCTTATAAGGAGACAACAATAATACATCCCTTCTTTTTCCTTCATTGTCTTCTCCTTATATGGAGACAACAACAACACATCCCTTCTTTTTTTCTTCGTTGTCTTCTCCTTATAAGGAGACAACAACAACACATCCCTTCTTTTTTTCTTCGTTGTCTTCTCCTTATAAGGAGACAACAACAACAATACATCCCTTCTTTTTCTTCGTTGTCTTCTCCTTATAAGGAGACAACAACAACAAAAAGGGTAGAAAAAAAAAGATAAACAAAAAACCAAACAAACAAACAAAAAAAAGGGGGGGGGGGGGGCTTGCTGACACTCAATCAATCTGAATCATTTCAAATTCCTTCCATCACCTCAGTCCTGGGTGGAGAATAAAATATAAATAAATAAAACAAAAGCATAAAAGTAAAACACACAAAGGAAAGAACAACACACAAAGAAGAAAAAAAAGGTAAGTAACAAAAAAGGCAAATATATGCCCAACAAAATTATTCAATAATATGCACATATGAAAAAAAAATCTAACGCAAGGTGGAAAACCCACATACCTGTAACTGAGCACGCACTGCGAAGAGGAAAAAGAAACCACAGAGCTAGCGCCAAGCACTACTGTTAGTGTTACGATGCAGTACCACAGACAAAGCCCCAACAGCCAACACAAACCAAACCACTACCCAACACCACAGGACAGACACCCCCCCACAGCTGAAGCCACTACTCCAGAGATGTGTGCACATCCATGTTTCCATGCCCTGGATGTGCTCATGGTATTACAGTGAAGCACACACACACACATCAATACAGGCAGATATAAGTATATTATACGTGCATGCACAGACAGTACACAGAGAACAGTTTGGCCAGTGAGTGACTACAAGGTGGGCCATAGCGAACACACCACTTCAGTGACAGCTCACATGTACCCAGCAAATGCAAGTTTCACATGTAAAAAAAAGAAATAGAAGAAAAAAAAAATCCACACATACAGTTATGCGTCAAAGTGAAAAGCAGATCCAGACATATGTGCACATACTTTCACATACACCCACCCATCTCTTTTTGTTTTTACAAAACACACACATACATCTTTATTCACACTCCCTCTCATGGACAGACTGGAAGAACAGGCCATGCCTAAAATGCTAATGCTTGAATGAAAACATTTAGAGTTGTGAGTTCAGTTGTCTCTCTCACACACACAAAGCTGAAAGTTCCGTCATCATATAATATTCTCAGCTTTTTTCTTTTCTTTTTTTTTTGTGCCATCCAACTCATTTCTTTCAAACATCATTCATCATCCTTTTGTATCAGGATCTCCATACCCACCACACACCCCTCTAACCCCATCCCCAACACACACACACACACACACACACACACACACACACACACACACAGGCAGCAGAGCAAACCGACGAAGCACATACCTCCGGAACGGAGTCCGGCAGAGGGGGACTGGCAGCCTGAGAGTGCGACACAGTCTGCGGTGAGAGCTGGGGTGGGGGAGGGTGCCAAGTTTTACGGATGTGGATTGTCTAGGTGGCGCCACAACAGAGATACACACACACACACATACACACATGTTGCAAGCCCATGGAAACGGTGTGACCAGAAAACAACGAAGGTGAGACGGACGTGTTTGCAACTGCTGGGGTGTACTGACACCTGCTGTTGTACACACTGCTGTGAGCACAAATAACATGCAGAGAGGTACAAATATGTGTGCGCGCGCACACACACACACACACACACACACAAACACACACACACACACATTCACACACAAGCATTCATACATGCCTGCACAAGCACATTTATATTTTGGCTCACTAATCATACACACAGCACACATGCCAAATACGCACACCAACACACACATGCCAATGCATATGTATATGACATACATAAGCATGTGCACACATACACCAGAACCTCTCATTCACCAGCACACACACACACACACACACACACACACACACACACACACACACAACCCCCCCATCCCCCACCCACAACCAACAATGCACATATTCAAACAAACAACAGTGCAAGCTGGTATGCAAGTGACATTTGGAAACAATGCTCAGAAAAAGCAGGCAAGATAACACACACACACACACACACACACACACACACACACACACACACGTAATTTCATTCAAGCCATCCAGTGAATTAACACTTATATAGACAAGGACAGACATACCAACGGAGAATTAAGAGCTTCTGAATGTATCCACCATTCCTTTCAGATTTCATCTGACCAGAACACTATGCTTCTGTTTCAGCAAAACCAAATAAAAAAAACAACAGGAAGAAATCAATAAAGCTTGGTGTTTTGTGTACTACGCTTGACTTGCAGCCCAAGAAGATACTACAAAGGTTTTGTCATCATAAAATGATGCTACAAAGGTTCTGTCATAAAATGATGCCATAAAGATTTTGTCAGCATAAAAAGATGCTACAAAGGTTCTGTCATCATAAAATGATGCTACAAAAGTTCTGTCAGCATAAAAAGATGCTACAAAGGTTCTGTCATCATAAAATGATGCTACAAAGGTTTTGTCAGCATAAAAAGATGCCATAAAGATTTTGTCAGCATAAAAAGATGCTACAAAGGTTTTGTCATCATAAAAAGATGCTACAAAGGTTCTGTCATCATAAAATGATGCTACAAAGGTTTTGTCAGCATAAAAAGATGCTACAAAGGTTATGTCATCATAAAATGATGCTACAAATGTTTTGTCATCATAAAAAGATGCTATAAAGGTTTTGTCAGCATAAAAAATGCAACAGAGGTTTTGCCATCATAAGAAGATGCTACAAAGGTTTTGTCAGCATAAAAAGATGCTACAAAGGTTCTGTCATCATAAAATGATGCTACAAATGTTTTGTCATCATAAAAAGATGCTACAAAGGTTTTGTCAGCATAAAAAATGCAACAGAGGTTTTGCCATCATAAAAAGATGCTAACAAGGATTTGCCAGAGTATGAAGACACCACAAAAGTTTTTCCAGAGTATGAAGACACCACAAAAGTTTTGCCAGAGAAAGACTTTCTAATCTTTTGAAAGCTAACAATGTCTCAGCACAGCAAGAAAAACTGTCTGCACAAACACCTCCACCCCGGCACAAAGGATTTAAGGAAACCTGACAGCAAGAGTAAGCACATTTTGCCCAAGAAGTGCTAAGGCATCGAATCCTGATTAATCAATCCAGTTTTTCAACTCTTCGACTGAGTGTAAACAATGAAGGAAGGGACATAACTCTTGAGAAATACCGGACAACTGACCTGATAAAAGGCTGGGCGCACTTTCTCTTTTTGCAAGTTTTGTTTTTCATCCTATCCAGAAAGCCATGTTTCACTAGTCAGCAAGTATTAAACAAACCATCCAAATTGTGTACAGTTCTTTTGGTCCTGACAATAGCATTCAGAGACAACAGAGCACCAACCGAAAGGTGAAGCAGTACGTACAATCTTCTATAACTGTCATTCTTTCAGTTTTATATCATCTCAAAATTACTTCTATGACTCCTCAGGTGGAAAAGATTGCATAAACTGTAATTCTTGCAGTACTGAAAGGGGCAAAGACTGCGCACAAACAAGAATATTATGCATCAGCAAAATGAACCCTCACAAAAACAAACAAATCATGTCAAACAAATAGTAAAGAGTGGTAACTCTCTCCATTCACAAGGTACACAACTTCAAGTCAGTGCTGCTTACGCTACCGATTCAGCAAGCACACAGGTAAATAAAACGTACATTGGAACAAACCCATCCACTTCCTCAAAAAACTGAGTTAAAGATAAAGCAGAGATTTCAATAGTTTCCCGACATTAGATCTCTGAACTGAGCAAACAAAAAACAAAACAAAGCAAAACAAAAAAACAAGAAAAAAAAGAAAAACAGATTAAAAAGTTTAGAAGCAAAGGGAACCAAAATGAACCTTAAGTTTTCCAACCAAGGAAAGAATCTGAATGACATGCCTGAGGGTAAAAAAGGAAATCTTGTTTGGAAAAAAAAACGAAGAAGAAAAGTCGTGCAAATAAAAAGCACTAGCAACAAATTCTTCAAAAAAAGACTGAAAAAGAATGATTATATCATTGAGTTTTATAATGGTGGCCAATGTCCAACATGTGTGCAGGTGGGTGTGCATTTGCATTAATTTTGTCTAAACCTATCTATATCCAAAACATGGAGCAATGTGCCTCGCTCGATATTACTATGGCTCTTTACCACCTTCCTTTGTAGTATACAGTGATATATATTTCCACATATCTATCTGTCTATCTATATATATATATATATAATATTGTATGTGTGTGTGCATGTGTGTGTGTGTGCCCTAAACGTTTTTAGCTGTTTTTTGTTTTTGTTAATATTTCTTAGCATAATCTTGCCAGGAATGGACAAACATTCAGAAGTTCTGCCAGCACAGAGACAACTAAATGATAAAGTAATAAATCACAATTCTAAAAATATATATATTTAAAGAAAAAATGAAAAAGAAATGAAAACAGAAGAAGAAATAACGAGAAAAGGACTCCACAAGCAACACGACAGAAAAACATAAATGACACTGCACAGCTTACAATGAAGGAAGTAAGTCAACACATGAACACATACAAGTCGGGAAGGGACATCTGGAAACCCACCTAGCATGGAAAAATTCAGCTTAAATGAAATGTCACTGAAAAGGACAAGATGCAGCAAAACACTGACGGAATTTTCGTAATTCAGGGATTAGCAGAAAATGACATACAGGGTCTGCTGCCAGGTGTGTGTGGGCTGGGGGGTGGGGGTGGGGGAGGAACGAGGGGGAAGGAGAGCAGCACAGAGAAATCATGCCAACCAATGGATGACAACGATTATCACAAAGTGAAACTACAGAACAGCTGCGCTGCATGAACAGGGGAGGGGAGGGGGCTGCCACAACAGTGACCATGGTGACCACAACAAGGATACATTGACACACAGCACGTAGCAGGCATCGCAAAGGCAAATGAATAAAATGACAGAAAGTGAAAGTGGTTTCGCCAATTCTTCAAATTCAGTCAGTCCTTCAACTGAACCAGTTCTTCTTCCGTCTGCAATGCTGAGCTGTCCCTGTCCCCTTCCTTTTTCTTTTTTTTTTTTTTGGATTTATTTTTTTTAAATAAGAAAATGGTTGCATTAATTCATTTCAATCATTTCTTCAACTGAACCAGTTCTTCCATCTGCCACATTAAAATGTCCTGTCCTGTTCCTTTTTTAAAATGAAAATGGTTTCATCAATTCTTCAACTGAGTCAGTTCTTTTATTTAACACGTTCAACTGCCCTGTCCCATTCCTCCTTGTAAGAAAACGATTGCATGAATTTATTTCAAATCCATTCTTCAACTGAATCACTTCTTCCGCTTGCTACATTCAACTGCCCCTGCCCCTGTCCCTGTCCTTGCCTCTTCCCCTTCCCCTGCCCCTGTCCTTGCCTCTTCCCCTTCCCCTGCCCCTGTCCTTGCCTCTTCCCCTGTCCTTGCCCCTTCCCCTGTCCCTTCCCCTGTCCTTGCCTCTTCCCCTGTCCTTGCCCCCTCCCCTGTCCCTTCCCCTGTCCTTGCCTCTTCCCCTGTCCTTGCCTCTTCCCCTGTCCTTGCCCCCTCCCCTGTCTCTTCCCTTGCCTCTTCCCCTGTCCCTTCCCCTGTCCTTGCCTCTTCCCCTGTACCTGCCCCTGTACCTGCCCCTGTCCCTGTACCCTGCCCCTGTACCCTGCCCCTGTACCTGTTCCTATCCCTGCCCCTGTACCCTGCCCCTGTACCTGCCCCTGTTCCTATCCCTGTCCCTGTACCCTGCCCCTGTTCCTATCCCTGTACCTGTACCCTGCTCCTGTCCCTGTACCTGCCCCTGTACCTACTCCTGTCCCTGCCTGTCCCTTCCCTGTACCTGTCCCTGTACCCTGCCCCTGTCCCGTCCCTGTACCCTGCCCCTGTCCCTGTCCCGTCCCTGTACCCTGCCCCTGTCCCTGTACCATGCCCCTTCCCCTGTCCTTGCCTCTTTCCCTGTCCTTGCCACTTCCCCTGTCCCTTCCCCTGTCCTTGCCCCTTCACCTGTCCCTTCCCGTCCCTGCCCCTTTCCCTGTCCTTGCCCCTTCCCCTGTCCTTGCCTCTTCCCCTGTCCCTGCCCCTTCCCCTGTCCCTTCCGCTGTCCTTGCCTCTTCGCCGTCCCCTTTCCCTGTCTGTCCCTACCCCTGTACCCTGCCCCTACTCCTGTCCCTGCCTGTCCCTTCCCTGTCCCTTCCCTGTACCTGCCCCTGTACCCTGTCCCTGCCCCTGTCCTTGCCCCTGTACCTGTACCCTGCCCCTGCCCCTGTACCTGTCCCTGCCCCTGTCCCTGCCCCTGTCCCTGTACCCTGCCCCTGTACCCTGCACCCTGCCCCTGCCCCTGTACCTGTCCCTGTACCCTGTCCCTGCCCCTGTACCCTGCCCCTGTCCCTGTACCCTGCCCCTGTACCCTGCCCCTGTTCCCTGCCCCTGTACCTGTCCCTGTACCTGTACCCTACCCCTGTCCCTGTACCCTGCCCCTGTACCCTGCCCCTGTACCATGCCCCTGTACCCTGTCCCTGTACCATGCCCCTGTACCCTGCCCGTCCCTGTACCTGCCCCTGTCCCTGTACCCTGCCCCTGTACCTGCCCCTGTACCGTGCCCCTGTACCCTGCCCGTCCCTGTACCTGCCCCTGTACCTGTCCCTGTACCCTGTCCCTGTACCCTGCCCGTCCCTGTACCTGCCCCTGTACCCTGCCCCTGTCCCGTCCCTGTACCTGTCCCTGTACCCTGTCCCTTCCCTGTACCTGTACCCTGCCCCTGTCCCTTCCCTGTACCCTGCCCCTGTACCCTGCCCCTGTCCCTTCCCTGTACCCTGTCCCTGTACCCTGCCCCTTCCCTGTACCCTGTCCCTGTACCTTCCCTGTACCCTGTCCCTGTACCCTGCCCCTGTCCCTTCCCTGTACCTGTCCCCTGCCCCTTCCCTGTACCTGTCCCCTGCCCCTGTCCCTTCCCTGTACCTGTCCCCTGCCCCTTCCCTGTACCTGTCCCCTGCCCCTGTCCCTTCCCTGTACCCTGCCCCTGTCCCTGTACCCTGCCCCTGCCCCTGCCCGTCTTCTCTTTGGAAAACCATTCTCTCCCTTCCCTCCAAGCTGCTCACTCAACTGAAGTGTCTTCATTTCAGTAACGCATCGAAAACATGGGAAGTGATGGCCGTGTGGTCGTTCACCCAACTAACAAGTGCCCACAAGTTCAAGCCCCACACATACCAATATTTGTAACCCCCCATCCCATCCCCTTGACCTTGAGTGGTGGTCTGAGTGCTAGCCTTTTCGATGAGATGATAAACCTGGGTCCTGTGCACAATGTTTACTTGGCACACGTTTAAGACCCCACACCAAGAAAAGGGGTGTCCCCAGCAAAAATTCTTTGGAAAAATCTATTTTGACAAAGTAAAACACGTACACTGCAAACAAAACAAAAAAAACAAGGAAAAAAAGAAAGGTGTCTGTGCACAAAAGTGACATACTCTCCCCCTGGGGAGAGCAGCCCGAATTTCATACAGATACATCTGTTGTGACAAAAATGTAACACAACTAAACGTGTGTCTTAAGCATACCAAAAAAAAACCCCAAATTACCCCCAAAACAATGCCTTTTTAGTTATTGTATTGTATTGTACTGTACTGCATTGCATTGTATTTCACTGTATTGTGCTGCACAGCAATGTGTTAGATTGCATTGTTTATATTATATTGCATAGTACTCCACAGCACTGTATTGTATTGCATTGCACAGCATTGTATTGCACTGCACTGCGTAGCATTGTATTGTACTGCACCGTACAGCATTGTATCGTATTGCATTGCACAGCATTGTATTGCATTGCACTGCACAGCATTGTATCATATTGCATTGCACAGCATTGTATTGCATTGCATTGCACAGCATTGTATTGTACTGCACTGCACAGCATTGTATTGCATTGCACTGCACAGCATTGTATTGTACTGCACCGTACAGCATTGTATCGTATTGCACTGCACAGCATTGTATTGCACTGCACAGTATTGTATTGTATTGCATTGCACAGCATTGTATCGTACTGCACTGTACAGCATTGTATTGTACTGCACTGTACAGCATTGTATTGTACTGCACTGTACAGCATTGTATCGTATTGCATCGCACAGCACTGTATTGCACTGCACTGCGTAGCATTGTATTGTACTGCACTGTACAGCATTGTATCGTATTGCATCGCACAGCACTGTATTGCATTGCACTGTACAGCATTGTATTGTACTGCACTGTACAGCATTGTATCGTATTGCATCGCACAGCACTGTATTGCACTGCACTGCGTAGCATTGTATTGTACTGCACTGTACAGCATTGTATCGTATTGCATCGCACAGCACTGTATTGCACTGCACTGCGTAGCATTGTATTGTACTGCACTGTACAGCATTGTATCGTATTGCATCGCACAGCACTGTATTGCATTGCACTGTACAGCATTGTATTGTACTGCACTGTACAGTATTGTATTGTATTGCATTGCACAGCATTGTATTGTATTGCATTGCACTGCACAGCATTGTATTGTACTGCACTGCACAGCATTGTATCATATTGCATTGCACTGCACTGCACTGCACAGCATTGTATCATATTGCATTGCACTGCACAGCATTGTATCATATTGCATTGCACGGCACGGCACTGCACAGCATTGTATCGTATTGTATTGTATTGTATTGTATTGTATTGTAACTCTCACTGTCACAACAGATTTCTCTGTGTGAAATTTGGTCTGCTCTCCCCAGGGAGATTCCGTCACCACAGTGCAGCGTCACCCATACACCGTTCGCTTTTTTCCCGTCTGCAAATGCACTCGCTTTCCTATGAAAATGGATTTTTCAATAGAATTTTGCCAGGGACAACCCTTCATGTTGCCATGGGATCTTTTACATTGCTAAATGCATGCTGGACACAGGACCTCGATTATCATCTCATCCAAATGACTGGCATCCTGACCTGGCATGTGTGGGATTCGATCCCACACCCTCAGAATCTCTCACTTTCAAGGCGATTGTGTTACCACTAGGCCGCCACTACACAGACTTTCCAGCTGAAGGCAGACAGGACATGGACAGTGGTCATCATCACAATACACCTGTTAATGCTGAACCCAATACAGGTTCTATATGTGTGGCTGCATCGTATGATATGTAGATATATTACAATTTTCAAGGGATAGAGCACACCACTGTCAAAGCCACAGGATTCATTTTCTTTTAGAAAATGTACAACAAGAAAACAAAAGTTTTTAAAAAGGATATATAAATAACAGTCTCTCTAAAACACCACCACAAACAGCCAGTTAAGCAGATGGAGCTTTTTCTTTCAAGTCCCAGGGGATGTTTATTAAGTGATATGTGTGTGCTCTGTCTCGAAAACTATTAGAAAAGATAATCATACTGTTGTAAGCAGACAAGGACAGGAATAGGATATACTGATACTGGCACAGGAGATGAGAGAGATGAGTATGAACGGGCTGCTGCAGTTATTCAGATTAGATCAAGGGGGAAACACCCTGACCTGAGACAAAGGGATCAACAGGAACAATGAGATCAACAGAGAAGTTACATGATAAGGAGAAACAGATGAAGCAGAACCATTCAGACATTCCCCAGTGATACAGTATACTACGCATGGGCGACCATACAAGATGAGAATACACAACCCTCTCAGGTGACTACATCTTATTCCAACCCACGACCTCATACATTACCCACAAACAGGCAGCACCAGTGACTCAACTTACGTTCGAGGTTGGCGATTCTGTTTCCCCAAGTGTCACTTTCATGCAACTATTGTGTGCCGCCGCTGATGACGACGACGGTGACCCTGACCCTATTGTCAGTGACCGGGTCACAGGTCGTCGGGTACGACCCGTGGAGACGCTCTCGCTATTGGGCTTTGAGGAGGCTGTGAAGGCCTGCCTCCGACTGTGAACGGACTGAAGCACTGACGGCGACTGACGTGACGGGGAATGCTGGGATAGAAAGAAATGACGGTGCTCATAACCCACCCAGCCATGTGTCTTCAAACTGTCACAACAAGAAGGAAAAAAAACAAAAGAGGCCAGGCCTTCGAGGCTCCTGACCAACTCCATTTTCATTCAACACAGAAATCATAGTATAGACGGCTAAAAAAAAAAAAAAAAAGGGGGGGGGCGGGGGGCTGCGGGGGGGGGGTTAAGTGGTGAGGGGGGGTAGGGGTGGGAGCCACTGCACAGCAGACCACCTTACAACAGAACATCTTTAACTGGCACCTGGCTGTAACCTTGACCCTTGAACTCTATCCTCAACTTTGAAAGGGTTAAGTTTCTGCCATCGATGACCACTATTCTGAGATTTATGAAGACTGGATGGAAAATTCAAGCTCTAACATTTTTCCATTATGCCAAGTTGTGACTTTGAAACTTGGACCCTCCTGACCATGAATCTCTGAGGATTCTTTGCTCTCAATGTGACCAGCCATGGTTCCCAGCATATAACAAAGACCTCGTCTTTCTTGTATCAACAAGCTTTTTTGCTTACATCAAAACATCCCATGCTGTGACCTTGACCATTGAACTCTGACCTCTTATTTCAAAAGAGATCATGCTGTCACCAAGGGCAGTAACAACACCAAGTTTGATGAAAGACGGATGAAGGATCTGAGCTCTACTGTGTTTGTGTTTTCTTTCTTACTTTGATAAAGAGATGACCAGAAAGGTCTCACTGAAAACCAACATCACATGAAGTTTACCCTATTTCGCCTTTCGGCAGCGAGAAAAGGCTAACATTAAAGTTTACCAGGGACACACATACACAGCTGAGACACCATTATTACACTGACTCACTTTGTTTACACATGTGTCAAAAACAAGGAAATTCAACTCTTGAAGTGTCCTTTATTTTATAATAAGATTTTTTTTCCAAGCATAAAAGAGATAAAGCCAGGAATCCCAAATCCATATCACACCAGAAAACATTCTGCATCCAATGCCAGAAAATGTGCACTATGGCAGTTGTTCTACAGACATAAACTAGAAGAACACAATGCAAAAGTCAACAGTGTGTGTGGAAATTTTCATGCAAGTTGGTTCTGTGTATTGTTATTTTTCTAACCTTCTGACCAACATAATTTCCAGTCAGATTAATAAAGATGCAATGAAGTTTATTGTATTCTACTGTTCTGTACTGTACTGTACTGACTTGTATTGTATTGTATTGTATTGTATTGTATTGTATTGTATTGTATTGTATTGCATTGTACTGTATTGAACTGTATTGTATTGTATTGTATTGTATTGTATTGTATTGCATAGCACTGTACTGTTCCATCATCAGAGTTTTCTCCCTTCTTCATACTGCTGTCTAGCACTTAGTGTGATTGATGGTACAGACCTGGTTCTATTTTTTATTCCTTGTTGAATGCCTTTGAATTTATAAAAAAATAACAACAACAACAACGACAACAAAACCCAAAAAAAACAACTATACATCATGATGGAAATTCTCCTTATCTGTTTTTAAATTTAATATTTGCTGTGGGTTTCAGTCTATCTTCTGTATGTAATCCTCATGAAGCTGGGTTTTTTTAATGATTATGTCAGGGGCAGGTGGGTCCAGAAGTTACGCAGCATGTTCACATTTCTATGTACTGTGTTAACTGGACATCTAACAAAGGAAAGAAGGAAAGGAAACTGGCATGATTTCATAAAGACAGCAGAAGCAAGCTATGCAACTACAGAGTCATCAGGAAAGGGCTGTGGTCGGAATAAAACACGGACCTACCTGGAACCCCTTACACACTAGTGGGGCACTGCAGCACATTGCTGAAGACTCACCCGACAAGCTGACTGCCTTAGAGATGCTCACCAAACCTGACGCACACCCCAGCGTGCGAGTCACACACCAACACACTACAGCTCCAGACAGGTCCACTAGCACACAGCCAGCTGTGTCACAGATTAAAACTCACCTCAGGACCTCATTTTTAATCTGCCTCTATTTCCGTGCTTGGGGTAAGTCCCTGTCAAGGTCTTCTGTGTCAGCAGATTCATGGGAGTCTTTCATTGGAGAGACGTGATGGTGGTCTCCACTCTGAGGGAAACGCCCATTTAATCTGGCTCAACGACTAAGAAATTATTGTTGTAAGTACGGGGCTTAGTAGCTGGTATCCCATGAACATTTAATCAGAACAGGCAGCACTGAACATCACTGAAGTGACTCAGCAGCAGTGCAGGGTCTCCTCTGCTATGTGGCCTCCTGGAAACAACGCTACTAGTTCCCTGTGGACTGCCGGCGCAGTGACAGACAAACCTGGGTGTGTCTGTGTAAGGGGCACTTGGAGTGAGTGGCGTGTGAGTAATGCTACTGAAACAGAGCATGAGGGGGCAGCAAAGAAAACAACAACACACCACTGACCTCTGAGTCTGATGCAGACACACCGTTGGTAGAGGGTTCAGCACCAGGGGGCGTTATCTTCTTCTCCTCCGCATTCACTGATGAACTGACGGACGAAGCGGAAGAGACACCACTAGGAATAAAAAAAAATTAAAAAGAGAAAGAAGAAAGTGAGACAGACAGGGAGAGAGAGGGAGATAACAATAATGTTAATGAATCTGTTCTGTGAAGGAAGTGGAATAAGCATGTATGCTTCTTTACATACAGCCCTCCAGGCAAAATAGAAAAAGAAAAATTCAAAATGATCAAGACAATTATGGAGAGTGAATAAGAGAGAGAGAGAGAGAGAGAGACAGACAGACAGACAGAGACAGAGACAGAGATCAAAATCAAATCTTTTTTTTTTATTGAGGGAAAAGGACTAAGCTCACAATTCGTCCTACCCTCATAAAAGAAAATCTTTAAATTAGTCTGGTGAATACAAGAAAAAAGAAAAGGGGGAAGGAAAAGGTTAAGTGTGCTGACACTCTAAGAGAGTGAGAAAGAGTGATCAAGTTGTCAACCACTTGCATAGATTCTAATTTGAAAAAGAAAAACGCCCATTCCACCCTATGACTGCTGCTGCAGAGTATGTTTGTCAGCGAAGGTTTGATGAGATAGGGTTATGGTTAAATGAAACGAAACAAAATGAAATTTATTTCAATATATATGATCAAAAAATTTATTTCAAGAGAGAAGTGGAATCAGCATTACTACTTTTTTTCTTTTTTTTTTTTTTTTTACATCCAGCCCTTTGGGCAAAACAACAACAACAAACTAAAAACAATAACAACAACAAACAGAAAAAATCTCTCTCTCTCTCTCTCTCTCCCCCTCCAACACTCACGGAATAACCACAATGTCCTCGTTCAGATTCAAATGCGTGATGTTTTTCAGTGACACAGGCACTGACACACCCACCAACCTCCACACACCCACCCACACACACAAAACACACACAAACACACACACACATACAAACACCCACCACCACCCACACCCACACACACAAACCCACACTCACACTATCCCCCTCTCCCTCCAACACTCATGGAATAACCACAATCAGACATAGGCGACTGATGTTTTTTAGTGACAAAGGCACTGACACACACTCCCTCTCCCTCTCTCTCGAGGGGCCATGGCCTTATGAATAAACCATCTCAATCTCAATCTCTCTCTCTCTCTCTCTCTCTCTCTCTCTCTCTCTCTCCCTCTCTCTCGAGGGGCCATGGCCTTATGAATAAACCATCTCAATCTCAATCTCTCTCTCTCTACCCCCCTCCCCCTCCAACACTCACGGAATAACCACAATGTCTTCGTTCAGACTCAAACGCTTGATGTTTTTCAGCGACGCGGGTTCACTGGTGGCCGAGGGCTCGTGGCGCCTATAGCGCACGCCTGCGTCGTTCTGCTGTGCACGCCCCCCTGGTGGCTCCCTCTGTCTGCGGTCCACTGCTCGGTACGTGGTGATGGTGGGGGGGTGCTGGAGTGGCCCGTCCTGTCAGCACACATTTGCGCACGTGTATTCAAAATGCATGATGTTTGAAAAAAAAAACAAAAAAAACACACACATACCATCATATATATGCATGTGTATATAAATACACATTGTTAGAAAACAACAAAAAACACATGCATCAACATACATGTGTTCAAAACACACACCCAGAGTTCTGACTTTGCATGCACATCCATGTATACGTGCACATACAAACACTTACATGAATGACACATCACACACCCATGCACATGTACAAATACATGCACTGAGAAAAAAAAAGCAGCCACTGGTACACATACAAATTAATACACACACCAAAAAACAACAACAAAAAACATGCATGCATAAACATACAAAAATACACACATATCTGCAACAATGAATGCCTGCACACACACACACCCACACACACACACATACACACACACATACACACACACGTCATATATACATATATATCTATTTCCATACTTATATAAATGTGCGTGTGTGTGTGTGTGCACTCATACATGTGTGTGTGTGTGTGTGCATTGTGTGCATGCATGCGTACACACATGCGTGTGTGCATATAATACAAATACCCACAAAAGACACTGCATTCAAATGAAGTCATTCATTTCAATGCTAACTCTCTCTCTCTCTCTCTCTCTCTCTATATATATATATATATATATATATATATATATATATATAATTATATATATATATAGAGAGAGAGAGAGAATGAGAGATAGGTGTGTGAGTGTGTGTGTGTGTGTGTGTGTGTGTGTGTGTGTGTGTGTATAAAGCAAGCAAACAGAACTAACAAAGACAGACAAACACACCAAAACAACACTGACACTGACACACATCCAAAAACCCATGCTCAAATGACATACACCGTTATCTCTCTGACTCCCTCTCTTTTCACCCCGCTGAGAAAGGTGGCAGAATAGTCAAGACACTCAGCTACCAATACAGTGAGTCCGTGAGGGTGTGGGTTCGAATCCTGCTCTTGCCCTTTCTCCCAAGTTTGGCTGTCTAGTCTTTTGGATGAGATGATAAACCTAGGTCCCATATACAGCACGCACTTGGCGCACTGAAAAAGAACCCATGGCAACAAGAATGTTGTCCTCTGTCGGAATTCTGCAGAAGAAATCCACTCTGACAGGTTCACAAAATATATATGCATGCATTCAAGTCCTAAGTGCACTGGGTTATGCTGCTGGTCAGGCATCTGTGGTGTAGGGTATATGGATTTGCCTGAATGCAGTGATGCCTCCTTGAGAAACTGAAACTGAAACTGAAACTTACCTCACTGAACCCAAAGTTACATGACACACAGCAAACCACTATGAGACCAAAGAAAAAGTAAAGAGACTGGAGAAAAGAGAAGAAAAAGAGAACACTCAGAAAGACTGCTGTTTCTTTGTTGTGTTGGTTTTTCCTGTGGCTGTGCATGTCTCGTCACTATTTCTACATACAGAAGGCTACCAAAAAATAAAGAAAGAATGACAGAATACATCTGAAAATAAAACAGACAGAAAGTGCCAAAGACAGGAAGAAAAAAAAAAGAAATAAAGAACAAAGAAACCCCCAGAAACGGAGTATGGCTGCCTAAATGGCAGGGTAAAAATGGTCATACATGTAAAAGCCCATCTGTACACACTCAGCTTACATCACAGACTGACACAAGCCGGACCAACAGCAAACTGAAAGGTGTATAAAGAATGGTTTCTCTGTATTATCAATGGTTTCTCCATTGCAATAGGAAATCAATTACAGCTTAGTCTTTCATGAAGGACTATGACTCAAACTAGGAGGCAAAATTGCACTGGCTCTTAGTGCTGCAGCCTTGGGAGCTAGTTGGGCTTTGGGAACCATCCTAATGCCAACTGTACTAAAACCCTCTTGCCTGAATGAGTGGGGATGTAACTTGGGCAAGACACTCTCCGCTATAATAAAATTCGAGCCCAGATAGTCAGGACAGCAGTTGCCTCTTCTGCCGTTCTGATGGTCATAGTCGGACATGACTGACTATCATTAAAAAACAGATTCCAGTGAACAGGGATGTTGCAGCCCATGGACGCAGAAGAAGAAGGAAGAAAGATCCAAACAAGGAAAAGAGAATAAAAGAAGAAAGAAAGAAAGAAAGAGAAGGAAGAAAGAAGAATAAAAGAAATAAAAATAAGAAATAAGTGTTAAAAAAGAGCAAGATTTTTTTTTTTAATCAAGAAGAAAGAAACAGTTTTTTAAAAACTTAGAAGAAACAAAAAACAGAAACAAAATGAAAAAAAAGAAAGAAAGTCAGAGAAAGAGGAAAAAAAAAGAATAAAGAGAAAGAAAGAGACACAGAGAGAGAGAGAGGAGAGAGAGAGAGAGAGAGAGAGAGAGAGAGAGAGAGAGAGAGGAGAGAGAGAGAGAGAGAGAGAGAGAGAGAGAGAGAGAGAGAGAGACAGAGAGAGAGAGAAACACAAATCACCTGTTTCTGCACAGCCTTGGAGGTGGTGATCTGAGGTGAATTTGCAACTGAACCATCCTACACAAACAACCACATTTGTTGTAAAGTTGCTACTGAACCATCCTACACAAACAACCACACTTGTTGTAAAGTTGCTACTGAACCATCCTACACAAACCACCACACTTGTTGTAAAGTTGCTACTGAACCATCCTACACAAACCACCACACTTGTTGTAAAGTTGCTACTGAACCATCCTACACAAACAACCACATTTGTTGTAAAGTTACAAGCAATTTCTTATCTATTTTTTACTGGCATTACCATTCCTATCATTGTTGTGCTTGTCATTAATCTCTGTGTTGCTATGACAACTGTCATCATCATTACTATCATCACTGTCATCATCATTACTATCATCATCATACATTACAATGATGATTATTTGATTATGTAGATGGCATAATCAGCAGTGACACTACCACAACAAGAACAGAAAAAGGTAGCAGAATGCTTAAGATGCTTTAGAATCGGGGTTCAAATCTCAGTCTCGCCCTTTTTCCAACATAAGAATGGAAAATCAAGCTAAGTGTCTAGTCATTCAAATGAGACGATAAACCGAGGCCACTTGTGCAGCAAGAACTTGTCGCACTGAAAAAGAACCCACGGCAACATCAGTGTTGTCCTCTGGCAAAATTCTGCATATTATGAAATCCACTCTAATGGGTACACAAATGTATAAGCATGCACTCAAGGCCTGACTAAGTGCACTGGGTTACGCTGCTGGTCAGGTATCTGCCTAGCAGATGATGTGTAGCGTATATGGATTTGTCCGAACATAGTGACCGAGTAACTGAAACCAATGAAGGGAAGATAATGATACCTTCACAGTTTTATGATGATCATGATGCTAAGTACGAGGATAAATTGCTTTTTCTCAAAAAGAATGAATCTTTATGTCATGCAACAACCACATAAAGTTTTTAATTATCATTATTGTGAAAAAAAACCAACAAATTTTACTACACACACACACACACACACACACACACAAACACACACACACATATACACACAAACTTTTTTTTCTGTTGTTGTTGAGGGGGATAGAGGGATTAAGTTGTTATTTTACTTCATTCTGATATCATTAAATATATGACCAAATTAAAGTATGAACCACAGACAACAAAAGTATAACAAAATATGAATCACAGATAAAACAATAAAAACATGCAAACAAAAATATTTTTTTCAAAAATCAGAGATGAACTATCACGATACCATAAACATAATAAACATTTGAAGAAAGCCTACAGCACACAAAATCATCCACATTTGTAACATTTGCACTAACACTTGCTGGATATGAGCCATGCAAACACACACCTGCATACAGAAAACACCTAACAATTCCACTTGGTGTTGAAATCAGACAAATACATCACTCAACCCTTTTGAGCTTTTTCTTTTCAGGGAGTTGTTCAGGGCTGTGCTATGTGTCACTGTGTATAAAAATGAACACTAGAAATCCAGAGGCAGGGGCTACCAAGCCAGCTGATGCTCTTCCTATGCAGGTCCCTCTGCTTACCTTATCAGTGTTTGTCACATCAAAAGGAGGAGTTTGTATTATACTCCATGTTTGGTGTTTACATATACTTACCATGTCAAACTGATGCAAACTAGGCCTATGGTTTGCTCTGTTTGGCCAAATTTCGCGCGGCTAACAGTGAAAAGACGCCCCTCTTAGTCTGGCCCGCTCTTAGCCAATCAAACGCCTTTAACAGCTATAAGCGCTGAATCTTCCTTTGGCCAAGGCTCTCCACGCCATCTTGTCAGGTTTTCGCTCTGTCTCGTCTAACGCTTTTTTTGGCTATTAAGCGTTGTCATTTGGCCTTATTTTGTTGTATGCGGCTTGCATGTATATTGTGCTTACATACTAATAATGCTAATAACAATGGGTATTTATACTGCACTCCATCTCCATTGCACAGAGGTCCAAAGCATGGACAATTACCATCAATTAGGGAAAAATGGTTACGGAAATTAACAACACAGGCACTATAATCAAATAGAAAGTAGCAAACTGTTCCAGAATTGGCAGTCTGATCGGTTCTTACTTCTGCTGCCAATGAAATTCTGAAACTGAATTCTTTTTTTCTCCTCTTTTTTTTTTTTTTTTTTTTTCCTCAACAACAAATGAATGAAAATAAATTACAAAATGAGTTTGTGGCATTTGGAGCAAAGAAAGACCAACAAATGAACAAGCATCAAATCACCACCTACTATGCCCAAAACTGACGACGATAATCGCCCAGTCGCAGCCAGCATTCCCTTGGAGTCACAGCCGCCACCACATCCCTACAGTGACATCAACGACGCAGACAAGAACTGACCCTAAGCAAAGAAGTAGATGGGAAATGTGGGAAATGGAAACAGAGGCCGACGGGCGCCATAGCCGAATGGTTAAAGCATTGGACTTTCGATCTGAGGGTCCCAGGTTCAAATCACGGTGACGGCGCCTGGTGGGTAAGGGTGGAGATTTTTACGATCTCCCAGGTCAACATATGTGCAGACCTGCCAGTGCCTGAACCCCCTTCGTGTGTATACGCAAGCATAAGATCAAATAAGCACGTTAAAGATCCTGTAATCCACGTCAGCATTCGGTGGGTTATGGAAACAAGAACATACCCAGCATGCACACCCCCGAAAGCGGAGTATGGCTGCCTACATGGCGGGGTAAAAACGGTCATACACGTAAAAAGCCTACTCACGTATATACGAGTGAACGTGGGAGTTGAAGCCCATGAACGCAGAAGAAGAAGAAGAAGAAGAAGAAGAAACAGAGGCCATCCTGAGAGCAGGAGACTAGGGAGAGGGGGTTGGGGGGGGAAGTGATGGTCAGTATTTTCTCCCCTCCACTAGACCTTGAGTGGTGGCCTGGATGCTAATCATTCGGATGAGACAATAAGCTGAGGTCCCGTGTGCAGCATGCACTTAGTGCACATTAAAGAACCCACGGCAACAAAAGGGTTGTTCTTGGTTAGAAAAAAAACTTCAATTGGAAAACATATAAAAGTTGCAGGCAGAAAAAAAGGGTGATGCTCTCAGTGTAGCGACAAGCTCTCCCTGAGGAGAGCAACCTGGATTCACTCCAAGAAATCTGTTGTGAAAAAAAAAAAAAAAGAGAAATACAAATACAAATACGAAAGACAACTGACCCAGAGTTCCAGACTCACCAGCACAGAGACGAGGATTGGTTCCCGGTTCTGTCCAGAGATCCACTCGTCGGCTTGCAGCGAGGGGATGGTGCTAGCTGTCGGCGGGAACACGTCCTCTTGGAAACAGTCAGACTGTACACACACCATGTCTTTGAAACACACTGTGCTGTGTCGTGTGTCAGACTGTGCAACACACCATGTTTTTTTAACGCACTGTGCTGTGTCATGTGTCACACCATGTCTTTTTAACATGCTGTGGTGTGTACTGTGTCAGACTGTACACACACCATGTCTTTTTAACATGCTGTAGTGTCGCATGTCAGACTGTAACATTTCTTTTTAACACAATAACATGTAGTGTGTCAGACTGTAACACACTATGTCTTTAACACGCTGTGGTGTGTAGTGTGTCAGACTGTTACATACCATGTCTTTTTTTACACAATATAATGTGTAGTGTGTCCGACTTTACAAACATCATGTCTTGTTCATGTGCTGTGGTGTGTAGTGTGTCAGACTGTAACATACCATGTCTTTTTGACACAATGTAATGCGTAGTGTGTCAGACTTTACACATGTCATGTCTTGTTCATGTGCTGTGGTGTGAAGTGTGTCAGACTGTAACACACCATGTCTTTTTGACATGACGTAATGTGTAGTGTGTCAGACTTTACATACATCATGTCATGTTCATGTGCTGTGGTGTGTAGTGTTGGACAATAATGTGGAGAGTAACATGTGTGCTTTGCCGTGTTGTTAGCACTGCATGTGTTCACGGTGTGTTCTGTGTGTGAAATTTGATAGCGTTCGCATTTTCTTAGAAAGCGCTAAGAGCTCTGCAAAAGCGTGACAGGGGTGTACCATTGAAACATTTCATCATCAGCAGTCCCTACATGCCGTCTTGCCAAAGACCACAACAGCAACAAAAAACATAGAACATTAAGGGCAGCCTGAAGTCAAATAACATGGTGGGCAATTTGAAGTTTCAGACCAGTGATTCCTCATCAAACCAATATTCCTATCAAGATAAAAACAAAAAACAAAATCCAGCCATCTACCTTGCATCTTGATAATGAAAAATGTTGCCAGCAGGCAAGAGTAAAAAAATAAATAAATAAATAAGGGCAAGCCTTCATGGCTCACATGTGACTAGCAGCACAACAACAGCAAAACTGAAAACGCCAGTGTTGGAGGGGTAAGGGGGAGGAGAGAGTTACCAGTACATACACATAACAAACCCAATCATATTTTTGCTCACCACTGGAAACAAATATTAGTCAAACCAAAAGATGTGTGCTGGAAAAGGAGCAATTCTATCCTTAAGCTGCACACTTCAACTGGCACTCCACTGTTCTACAACCATAACATATTTCAATTTTTTTGACAATTCAAAAACAAAATCACTAAATACATTTTTGGACATCATTTTGATAACCACTCCTGACAATTCCACTTCTTTCTGCGGATAAGACGTGTCCTCCCTCTCCAAACAGAGCAGACTGAAGGTTCATCACCACTGTAGTATTCTGTCATCACTAATCTTTATCTGAAGTATTCTGTCACCACCAAACTTTATCTGAAGTCTTCTGTCACCACCAAACTTTATCTGAAGTCTTCTGTCACCACCAAACTTTATCTGAAGTATTCTATCACCAACAATCTTTATCTAAAGTATTCTACCACCACCAAACTTTATCTGAAATCTATCACCACCAAACTTTATCTGAAATCTTCTATCACCACCAATCTTTATCTGAAGTCTTCTGTCACCACCAAACTTTATCTGAAGTATTCTATCACCACCAAACTTTATCTGAAGTCTTCTGTCACCAACAAACTTTATCTGAAGTATTCTACCACCACCAATCTTTATCTGAAGTATGCCCTCATCACAAATCTTTATCTGAAGTCTTCTGTCACCACCAAACTTTATCTGAAGTATTCTACCACCACCAATCTTTATCTGAAGTATTCTATCACCAACAATCTTTATCTGAAGTCTTCTATCATCACCAACCTTTATCTGAAGTATTCTATCACCAACAATCTTTATCTGAAGTCTTCTATCATCACAAATCTTTATCTGAAGTATGCCCTCATCACCAATCATTATCTGAAGTATTCTATCATCACCAACCTTTATCTGAAGTATTCTATCATCACCAACCTTTATCTGAAGTATTCTATCATCACCAACCTTTATCTGAAGTATTCTATCACCACCAACCTTTATCTGAAGTATTCTACCACCACCAATCTTTATCTGAAGTATGCCCTCATCACAAATCTTTATCTGAAGTTTTCTGTCACCACCAAACTTTATCTGAAGTATTCTATCACCACCAATCTTTATCTGAAGTATTCTACCACCACCAATCTTTATCTGAAGTATTCTACCACCACCAATCTTTATCTGAAGTATGCCCTCTTCACAAATCTTTATCTGAAGTCTTCTGTCACCACCAAACTTTATCTGAAGTATTCTATCATCACCAATCTTTATCTGAAGTATTCTACCACCACCAATCTTTATCTGAAGTATGCCCTCATCACAAATCTTTATCTGAAGTCTTCTGTCACCACCAAACTTTATCTGAAGTATTCTATCACCACCAATCTTTATCTGAAGTATTCTACCACCACCAATCTTTATCTGAAGTATTCTACCACCACCAATCTTTATCTGAAGTATGCCCTCTTCACAAATCTTTATCTGAAGTCTTCTGTCACCACCAAACTTTATCTGAAGTATTCTACCACCACCAATCTTTATCTGAAGTCTTCTGTCACCACCAAACTTTATCTGAAGTATTCTACCACCACCAATCTTTATCTGAAGTCTTCTGTCACCACCAATCTTTATCTGAAGTATTCTATCACCACCAATCTTTATCTGAAGTATTCTATCACCAACAATCTTTATCTGAAGTATTCTATCATCACCAATCTTTATCTGAAGTATTCTATCACCAACAATCTTTATCTGAAGTCTTCTATCATCACAAATCTTTATCTGAAGTATGCCCTCATCACCAATCTTTATCTGAAGTATTCTATCATCACCAACCTTTATCTGAAGTCTTCTATCATCACAAATCTTTATCTGAAGTATTCTATCATCACCAATCTTTATCTGAAGTATTCTATCATCACCAACCTTTATCTGAAGTCTTCTATCATCACAAATCTTTATCTGAAGTATGCCCTCATCACAAATCTTTATCTGAAGTATTCCCTGAACACCAATCTTTATCTGAATAAAATAAGCCCCCTCCTTTCAATAACATGTTATCACGAACTGTCAATGTCAATCCACTTGCTGTTAAAACACAAGAGGCTTTCTACGCCTGAGTCAAGTTTCTTTAATTGTCTAATCATCATCTTCTTCTTCTTCGTTCATAGGCTGCAACTTCCACATTCAATCGTATGTACACAAGCGAGCTTTTACGTGCATGACCGTTTTTACCCCGCCATGTAAGCAGCCATACTCTGTTTTCAGGGGTTAATAGTCTAATGTTTTAGATGAGTGAGATCTTATTTAAAAATATCATTTCACACATCATATTCAGACTGATGTCCCATTATCTGGCAGAATCCTGCTACTCCTGTCATACATATGAATCAATGTACCTTCTATACAAAGCAGAAAATTCCTATTTGCACTAAAAATTACCGTTATTAATCAGTGTGTCGGTGTGTATAAAAAAAAAAGTGCTGAGTTTTGTGAATAGGAAATACAAATGTAATATTTATCTGACTGTAAAAACATTCTGGCTTCTTCATAATTCTTTGCACCCTTCACAGAGTACAGTGTCATTATAATCAGAATGTGTGGAAAGAACTGATTTTTTCCAGTCTTTAACTTTAAAACAAGTTTCGTGTCAAGTATTATTATAATTATAGTATATATTCTACTATTTCCAGAAACAAAAATTAATGCTTATTACACACACACACACACACACACACACACACACACACACACACACAAACAAACAAACACACACAAACACATATGGACACACAAACAACTGAAACACAGGGTTATTACATTTGACTCATTGGTCACACATGTGAGCGAAACATAATAAATAAACAAATACATCATAAAAATATTAATAACAAAAAAATTTAATTAACATTTACCTCCAAGCCAACATCTGGTCCAGGAACCAAAAGATATTTTGCAAAAATTGTATGGAAAGCTTGCATTACTTTCCTTTCCTATTTAACTTTTTCAATTTGATTTTTTTTTTTAAGCATTATCCTTAACCTTTTGAATTTAATTTCTTTAAGCATCATCTCTGCTGTAAATGGGGTTTTCAATAGCCACATCCCTTGCCCACTTGTCCAAATTGCACTGTGACTGACCAAGCTGTTTGTTCCAAGCCACTGCCCTCAGTACACACCACACACACACAGACACACAGACCAACATACAGACTGACAGTGACACACAGACATAGACAGACACACAGCCAGCCACACAGCCAGCCACACAGACAGACACAAAAACAGATACAGATGGCATGCAGACAAGACACCCAGATCACACACACACACACACACACACACACACACACACACACACAGAAGGATGCGAAAACACTGACAAGACATACAGATGAAGCACAGACACACAAATGACACACAGATAAACACAGACAGAAGACACACAGATAACACAAAGACACACAAATGACACACAGATAAACACACACACATGTGGTAACAGGGCTTCCCTGTTGTGACTTTGGCAAGAGAACAACACAGAAACAGAAGGAAAAAGTCTCACTTTCAACTGTTGTTGACCACGCCCTGAAGCGTGTGCGCACACACCCACACATGAACACACACATACAAACTTTCTCTTTCACATGCACACACACACACTCACACACACTCAAAAGTACGCACAAACATAAAAATGCACATTTAATAATACATAGAAACAAATGCATTAAAACATTGACACAATTACACAGACACACGCGCGCACACACACACACACACACACACACACACACAGCCTCTCCCTTTCTCACAGTCAGCTAACTGGTTAGTTAAAGAGTTAATCCATCAATTAGTCAAATGGTCAGTTGTTTAGTTGCTACACTGGTTGGTTGGTTGGTTGGTTGGTTAGCTGTTGACGTATCACTGTGACTACAATGCAGGCTCAAAGCACTGGGCTCTGGTACTGGGTGCACAACACACAACAACGCTTGTAGGGGGTAGGGGGGGAGGGGATGGGGGGGGAACAAGAAAGAGAAAAAAAAGCAGCATTTTTTTTTAATCCCCTTGACTGCTGTTCATGAGTATGCTTTTCTGTGAAGGACTGTCACCTCACCAAGACAGAACTTACAGGTCAGGATGTCAGTGAAGGTCTGTCACCTCACTGAGATAAGACAGGTTACAGGTCAGGATGTCAGTGAAGGGCTGTCACCTCACTGAGATAAGACAGGTTACAGGTCAGGATGTCAGTGAAGGGCTGTCACCTCACTGAGATAAGACAGGTTACAGGTCAGGATGTCAGTGAAGGGCTGTCACCTCACTGAGATAAGACAGGTTACAGGTCAGGATGTCAGTGAAGGGTTGTCACCTGACTGAGACAAAAGCAGCTTACAGGTCAGGTGTCAGTGAAGGGCTGTCACCTCACTGAGACAAGACAGAGCTTACAGGTCAGGATGTCAGTGAAGGGTTGTCATTCACTAAGACAAGACAGGTTACAGGTCAGGACGTCAGTGAAGGGCTGTCACCTCACTGAGATAAGACAGGTTACAGGTCAGGATGTCAGTGAAGGGCTGTCACCTCACTGAGATAAGACAGGTTACAGGTCAGGATGTCAGTGAAGGGTTGTCACCTGACTGAGATAAAAGCAGCTTACAGGTCAGGATGTCAGTGAAGGGCTGTCACCTCACTGTCTATTCAGAGTGATCAACAGAGTCAAGAAGGTCCATTCAGAGTGATCAACAGAATCAAGAAGGTCCATTTTGAGTGGTCAACAGAGTCGAGAAGGTCTATTCAGAGTGATCAACAGAGTCAAAAAGGTCTATGCAGAGTGAACAATAGTCAAGGAGGTCCATTTAGAGTGATCAACAAAGTCAAGGTCTATCTAAAGTGATCATAATCAAGGGGGTCCATTTAGTGTGATCAATGGAGTAAAAAAAAGGTTCACTTAAGAGCGGTCAATAGTCAAGTAGGTTCATTTAGTGTGATCAATAGTCAAGGGGGTCCATTTCATATGGTCAACTTTCACCAACACAGCAACAACATGGTCCATTTAGCATGATCAGCATTCACCAATGCAGCATAAATGTGGTCCATTTAGCATGGTCAACAAAGCCATCAAGGTGGTCCATTTAGCATGGTCAACAAAGCCATCAAGGTGGTCCGTTTCACATGGTCAACAAAGCCATCCAGGGGGTCTATTTAGCATGGTCAACAAAGCCATCAAGGTGGTCCATTCAGCACGGTCAACAAAGCCATCAAGGTGGTCCATTTAGCACGGTCAACAAAGCCATCAAGGGGGTCCATTTAGCATGGTCAACATTCGCCAACAGCACAAGAGTGGTCTATCCATCTCCATCAACAAACACCAAGTCGTTCAGCACAGCCATCAAGGCACAGTGTGGTCCATGATCAACAAAGACTGGAATGTAATCTGTAAGGGAGATACTGACCTGTGATGTTTCACTAACTGGTGAAAGGATTCAAAACACTTTAACACCCACACCCACGCACAAACAACCATACACGCATGCATACAATTTTGCACTCGACCCAACAAACGCATGTGCAGTAAATGTCTGTCCATCTGTTCCTATGTCTCTCTCCACTTCTCCAAACATCCCTTCCTTTGTTTAAGCCTACCTGTTCACTCATGAAAAACACAGCCACATATCTGCACAATCACACACACACACACACACACACACACACACACACACACACACACACACACCTTTCTGGGCACAATCATGGAGATGGGTTCGACAAGGTTTTTGGCAGCATGCAGTTTGTAGAAACGAACTATTTCACACCGCCTCGCGTCACAGCCTCGCTTGGGCATCACACCTGGAAGGTAAAGCAAGTCAGTTTCCCCTAAAAAAAAAAAAAAAATAAAAAAAAAAGTGTTCCCCAAATATCCCTGGCTGTTCTTTCCTTGTCTATGTGTTCCCCAAATATCCCTGACTGTTCTGTCCTTGTCTATGTGTTCCCCAAATATCCCTAACTGTTCTTTCCTTGTCTCTCTGTTCCCCAAATATCCCTGTTTTTTCCTTGTCTGTGTTCCCCAAATATCCCTGTTCTTTCCTTGTCTATGTGTTCCCCAAATATCCCTAACTGTTCTTTCCTTGTCTATGTGTTCCCTAAATATCCCTGACTGTTCTTTCCTTGTCTATGTGTTCCCCAATATCCCTGACTGTTCTGCCTTTGTCTATGTGTTCCCCAAATATTTCTGATTGTTCTTTCCTTGTCTATCTGTTCCCCAAATATCCCTAACTGTTCTTTCCTTGTCTATGTGTTTCCCAAATATCCCTGACTGTTCTTTCCTTGTCTATGTGTTCCCCAAATATCCCTGTTCTTTCTTTGTCTATGTGTTCCCCAAATATCCCTGTTCTTTCCTTGTCTATGTGTTCCCCAAATATCCCTAACTGTTCTTTCCTTGTCTATGTGTTCCCTAAATATCCCTGACTGTTCTTTCCTTGTCTATGTGTTCCCCAATATCCCTGACTGTTCTGCCTTTGTCTATGTGTTCCCCAAATATTTCTGATTGTTCTTTCCTTGTCTATGTGTTCCCCAAATATCCCTGACTGTTCTTTCCTTGTCTATGTGTTCCCCAAATATTTCTGACTGCTCTTTCCTTGTCTATGTGTTCCCCAAATATCCCTGGCTGTTCTTTCCTTGTCTATGTGTTCCCCAAATATCCCTGACTGTTCTTTCCTTGTCTATGTGTTCCCCAAATATCCCTGTTCTTTCCTTGTCTGTGTTCCCCAAATATCCCTAACTGTTCTTTCCTTGTCTATGTGTTCCCCAAATATCCCTGTTTTTTCCTTGTCTGTGTTCCCCAAATATCCCTGTTTTTTCCTTGTCTGTGTTCCCCAAATATCCCTGTTCTTTCCTTGTCTGTGTTCCCCAAATATCCCTGACGGTTCTTTTCTTGTCTGTGTGTTCCCCAAATATTTGTGATTGTTATTTCCTTGTCTATGTGTTCCCCAAATATCCCTGACGGTTCTTTCCTTCTCTATGTGTTCCCCAAATATTTGTGATTGTTATTTCCTTGTATATGTGTTCCCCAAATATCCCCAACTGTTCTTTCCTTGTTTATGTGTTCCCCAAATATCCCTGACGGTTCTTTCCTTCTCTATGTGTTCCCCAAATTTTTGTGATTGTTATTTCCTTGTATATGTGTTCCCCAAATATCCCTGTTCTGTCCTTGTCTATCTGTTCCCCAAATATCCCTGTTCTTTCCTTGTCTATGTGTTCCCCAAATATCCCTGTTCTTTCCTTGTCTATGTGTTCCCCAAATATCCCTGTTCTGTCCTTGTCTATGTGTTCCCCAAATATCCCTGTTCTTTCCTTGTCTATGTGTTCCCAAAATATCCCTGTTCTTTCCTTGTCTATGTGTTCCCCAAATATCCCTGACTGTTCTGACCTTGTCTATGTGTTCCCAAAATATCCCTGTTCTTTCCTTGTCTATGTGTTCCCAAAATATCTCTGGCTGTTCTTTCCTTGTCTATGTGTTCCCAAAATATCCCTGTTCTTTCCTTTCTTTCCTTGTCTAAGCACTCAAAACCAAGCTGAAGGCCTACAACGACCAGGCTGCAAGACCATCGCACAAGTACAATGTGCACAGCTTGAAGGAGAAACCCAAAGCAGAAGAGTTCAAGATTGAATTGAGGAACAAGTTCAGTGTGCTTTCCCAACTCCCAGAGGACTCAATAGAAGAACATTGGCATAGCCTTCGAGAGACCTGGACAACAACTTGCAAAACAGTCCTGGGCAAGAAAACGAGGAAGCACAAAGAGTGGCTATCAACAGACACCTGGACACTCATCACTGAGAGGAAGCATTTGAAAGACCAGATCAACTGCACGCAAGATCAAGCCGAGAGACATGAGCTACAAGCACAGTACTGGGAGATGAACCGACAAGTAAAGCGAAGTGCGAGAAAAGATAAAAGAACCTACATCGAGGAACTGACAGCAGAAGCTGAGAGTGCAGCAGGTCAGCGGAACATGAAGCGCCTGTATGAGATCACCAGGACACTCTCCGGGAAAAACAGCAACCCAAGCCGGCCCGTCAAGGACAAAGACGGAAACACCATCCTTGGCGAAGAACGGCAGAGAGCAAGATGGGCGGAGCATTTCAAAGAAACGCTCAACCGACCAGCACCACCCCGCCCCACCAGACATCCCGCCACCTACCAAGCTCCTCGACATCAACACCAACCCTCCCAGCAAGACCGAGATCGTCAAGGCCATCAAGTCCCTCAAGTCAGGAAAGGCAGCTGGCCCAGATGGAATTCCACCTGAAGCTCTGAAGGCCGACATCCAGACTTCAACTGAGATGCTGCACCCTCTCCTTTGCAAGATCTGGGAACAGGAGCGAGTGCCAAAAGACTGGAAAAGAGGACATCTTGTAAAGCTGCCAAAGAAAGGGGACCTTTCATCCTGCAACAGCTGGCGGGGAATCATGCTGTTGTCTATTCCGGGCAAGGTACTGAGCAGAATCATCCTTGAGAGACTGAAGAACGCTTTGGACAAGACACTTCGGGACGAACAAGCAGGCTTCCGACAAGATCGCTCGTGCACGGATCACATCGCAACCATGCGCATCATCATCGAGCAGTCCCTGGAGTGGCAGACCCCCCTGTACACAGTCTTCGTCGACTTTCAAAAAGCTTTTGACAGTGTCGACCGAGATGTCATCTGGAGACTGATGTACCACTATGGATTTCCACCAAAGTTTGTAACCATCATCCAGCAGATGTACAAAGACGCCACCTGTCAAGTGATCCACGATGGGAAACTGACGGAACCTTTCAGTGTGCAAACCGGCGTCCGTCAGGGTTGTTTGCTCTCACCGACCATTTTCCTGATGGTGGTTGACTGGGTCATGAGGCAGTCTACAGCAGATCGGAGGACAGGCATCCAGTGGACTTTTACTAAACAGCTGGAGGACCTAGACTTCGCAGATGACATAAGTCTCCTCTCCCACAGGCAGCAAGATGCGCAGGAGAAACTATGTCGTGTGGCAGAAGAAGCTGAGAAGACTGGACTCCAAATCAACATTGGGAAAACAGAGGTCATGAGGGTCAACAACAAGAAGCAAGATCCAGTGCAACTACACCAAGAGAACATCAAGGAGGTTGACAAGTTTGTCTACTTAGGCAGTGTTGTCAGCAAAGACGGGGGGACGGACGAAGACATCAAGAGCCGTATCAACAAAGCAAGACACGCCTTCAACACCCTTCGACCAATCTGGAGATCGACAGCCCTCTCAATCCGCAACAAGATCCGGATTTTTAACACCAACGTGAAGTCGGTTCTACTCTATGGCTCAGAGATGTGGAGAGTGACAAAGACCAGCACCCACAAGCTTCAGACATTCACCAACAGATGTCTAAGAAGCATCCTGAACATCAGATGGCCAGAGGTTGTCTCCAATGAAGAACTTTGGAACATAACAAAACAGGCCCCACTGGAGACGGAAATCAAGAAACGGAAATGGGGATGGATAGGCCATACACTACGCAAGCCTGCAACAAACATCACAAGACAGGCTCTTGATTGGAACCCACAGGGGAAAAGGAAAGTTGGCCGTCCGAAGCAGACCTGGTGGAGAAGCATTGAGGCAGAGACAAGGGCGGCCGGAATGACGTGGGCCGAACTGAAGAGGACCAGCCAGAGCCGGGTGCATTGGAGGAGTGTTGTTGCGGCCCTATGTTCCCCACGGAATCAAGAGGAATAAGTCAAGTAAGTCAAGTTCCTTGTCTATGTGTTCCCAAAATATCCCTGTTCTTTCCTTGTCTATCTGTTCCCCAAATATCCCTGGCTGCTCTTTCCTGGTCTATGTGTTCCCCAAATATCCCTGACTGCTCTTTCCTGGTCTATGTGTTCCCCAAATATCCCTGGCTGTTCTTTCCTTGTCTATGTGTTCCCCAAATATCCCTGACTGCTCTGTCCTTGTCTATGTGTTCCCCAAATATCCCTGACTGTTCTTTCCTTGTCTATGTGTTCCCCTGAATATCCCTGACTGTTCTGTCCTTGTCTATGTGTTCCCCAAATATCCCTGACTGCTCTTTCCTTGTATATGTGTTCCCCAAATATCCCTGTTCTGTCCTTGTCTATGTGTTCCCCAAATATCCCTGTTCTTTCCTTGTCTATGTGTTCCCCAAATATCCCTGTTCTGTCCTTGTCTATCTGTTCCCCAAATATCCCTGTTCTTTCCTTGTCTATGTGTTCCCCAAATATCCCTGTTCTTTCCTTGCCTAGGTGTTCCCCAAATATCCCTGACTGTTCTGTCCTTGTCCATTTTTTCCCCAAATATCCCTGTTCTTTCCTTGCCTGTGTGTTCCACAAATATCCCTGTTCTTTCCTTGTCTAGGTGTTACCAAAATATCCCTGGCTGTTCTTTCCTTGTCTATGTGTTCCCCAAATATTTCTGATTGTTGTTTCCCAAAGTGTATCTGTCTATCCTTGCTGAAGTTCCTAAACTAAAGCATACCCCTGACTGATTTCCCCGTCTATGTGTTCTGTAACGTGTACTGTGTCTGACTGTGACTGATTATGTTGTGCTGTGCTGTGTTGTGCTGCTTTGCACTGGGTTGTTCATACTGTGTTGTAATGTGCTGGGATTAGTCAGGTAAGAGGATAATGTAGCGGGGATCACTTTTCATTTGCATGAACGTGTGTGTGCTCATGTTTAGAAACTCCCTGACAGACCCTACGCAACATTATTTCGATGAAGAAAGAAAGATTACAGACAAGTGTATGTATTTGTGTGCAGGTGAAATGAATGAGCTACAAAGAGTAGCTTCTATTCCCACCCCTTTATCTAAAAAAAAAAAAAAACATGTTACATTTATAAACCAGCCGTCTATATAGCTGAAGTCAAATTCAAACAGCAATAAACACTACATCAGGTTAAATTCTCAACACGTATACTGGGTGCAACATCATAATAATTCTACATCATGCAAACGTTGCAATTCTTGTTAGACAGGGGTGCAATGCCAAAAAACACAACATGAAACCAGAATTTCAAAAAACACAGGTACATGCATTCAGTTAGCTGACAAGAGTGACATCATGCAGTCTGCAAAACAGCACCATGTTCACTTCATGTACGCTGCTTGTCTCAATGCAAAATCTCCCCTGTTGTATGTGGAGTGATGGCCTAGAGGTAACGCGTCCGCCTAGGAAGCGAGAGAATCTGAGCGCACTGGTTCCAATCACGGCTCAGGCGCTGATATTTTCTCCCCCTCCACTAGACCTTGAGTGGTGGTCTGGACACGAATCATTCAGATGGGACGATAAACCGAGGTCCCATGTACAGCATGCAATTATCGCACGTAAAATAACCCACGACAACAAAAGGGTTGTTCCTGGCAAAATAATGTAGAAAAATCCACTTCAATAGGAAATACAAATAAAACTGCATGCAGGAAAAAAAAACACAAAAAAATGGGTGGCGCTATAGTGTGGTGACGCGCTCTCCCTGGGGAGAGCAGCCTGAATTTCACACAGAGAAATCTGTTGTGATAAAATGAAATACAAATAATCTCTCCCCAATCCCCTCAAGCCCTCAAATAAAAAAGAAAAAAACTTCCCATCTCTCCCATCCCCTCCTCCCTTCCCGACCCAAACTGACAAACCCTAAGCTGTCCCACCTCAAGAGGGGAAGGGAGTGTGGGGGAACTGATGCGAGAGCCAGAAAGAAAGAAAAAGAAAGAAAGAGAGAACTGAAACGAAACAAAATGAAAGATTTATTCAACAAGGCCATCATCCCGTTTGAAGGGACGTTAGATGTAATCAGATAGATACACTAGACCTATATCTATATGTGTGTGTGTGTGTGTGTGTGTGTGTGTGTGTGTGTGTGTGTGCATGGATAAATGTGAGTGCTGGCCTAGTGGTAACACATTCGCTTAGGAACTAAGAGAAACTGAGCATATTGGTTCAAATCCCACACTCACCAGTATTTTCTCCCCCTCCACTAGATCTTGAGTGGTGGTCTGGACGCTAGTCATTCGGATGAGACGATAAACTGAGGTCCCGTGTGCAGCATGCTCTCAGGTGACATAAAAGAACCCATGGCAACAAAAGGGTTGCCAATGGCAAAATTTTGTTGAAAAATCTACGTTAATAGGAAAACATTTAAAATTATTGGCAGGTAAAAAAGGTTGGGGCTCAATGTAGCAACATGCTCTCCCTGGGGAGAGCAGCCCAAATTTCACACAGAGAATTCTGTTGTGACAAAATAGTAATACAACAGAATAAAGCACAATATTGTTCACAAAGATCATACATATACAATAGAGGGAGAGAGGCAGACAGACATACAGAGACAGCAAGTGGGAAAAAGAGAGTTCAGATAATTATCATGGTAACTGAAATAAAACAACAAATGTAATGCATACAAAATAGAATTCACAGAAATTAACCCCCACCTCCCTCAATCAAACAGCAATTAACAGAAATAACTTCTTTAAATTTTCTTCTTTTTAACCAAAAACACCAAAAATATCTGAACATCTGAAACTCACCTGTTTTTGAAGAAAAATACATACACTCACACACACAAAAGTCATAAATAAACTTTTCAAAAACAGAAAAAGAAAGACAAAGACAAAAACAAAAAAAACAGCAGACAGTATGTCATAGGGATAAAGGCGGGATGGAGAGAAGGACCAACCAGTGGACAAAACCAACATACAGCAGAAGACAGAAAGACGAACAGGAGGAATAAAAGCACAAAGACCGGACACATCAACCAGGGACAGGAGGAGGAAAAAGCTACAATCACCAACATGCATTCTGCCACACCGTCACTTAGGAAACACACACACACACACACACACACACACACACACACACACACAACATGCATTCTGCCACACCGTCACTTAGGAAACACACACACACACACACACACACCAACATGCATTCTGCCACACCGTCACTTAGGAAACACACACACACACACACACACACACACACACATGCATTCTGCCAAACGGTCACTTAGGAAAAACACACACACACACACACACACACACACACACACACATGCATTCTGCCACACCGTCACTTAGGAAACACACACACACACACACACACACACACACACACACCAACATGCATTCTGCCACACCGTCACTTAGGAAACACACACACACACACACACACACATGCATTCTGCCAAACGGTCACTTAGGAAAAAGACACACACACACACACACACACACACACACACACACACGCACGCACCAACATGCATTCTGCCACATGGTCACTTAGGAAAAAGACACACACACACAAATACAGACATACACACACACACACACACAGACACACACACACACAAATACACACATACACACACAATACACACACAGACACACACAGACACAGACACACACACACACACACACACACACACACACACACACACACACACATACATACACACACACACAGGAAGAAAGAGCAAAAACTGAAGAATATCTAACTGTGCAGCTCAACAAAATAATCAAACAATTGACTGACTGACTGATTGATATTGATATGGATACTCATAGAGCGTTTATCCTTTGACAGAAACCATGGTTAAGCAATAAATAAATGAATCAATAAATACAATGTTATAATGAATATATATGGTCTAACATTGAGGCATGCATGCATATGTGACATTAATGGGTTAATGAGGTAATTTAACAAATAAGAAAAAAATTCTGAGTAAATGATTATACATCAATAAACTAAATAACGAATACATAAATGAATAATAATATATCAAAATGAAATATGCCACACACAAAAAGAAGAGTGAGACATTTTTCACTGAAGATCATACAGACAGACATACCAGTATGCACTTGCATGCGCGTGCACACACACACATATGCACAAAGTGACAAACACACACACACACACACACACACATACACAAAGTGACAAACAAAAAACGCACATTCACACAAACACAGACACACACACAAACACACAGATACACACACACAGACAACACACAAACACACACACATATACACACAAACACGACACATACACACAACACACACACACACATAACACACACACATAACACACACACACACAAGACACACACAGACAATACACAGACAGACAAAACACACACACAACACACACACAATACACACACAGACAAAACACAAACACACACACACACATACACACACACACACACACACACACACACACACACACACACACACCAACTAACCCAGGCCTCTCTGTGGTGAGGAAGACTGGTAGGCGTTCAGGTAATGGAAACAGGAGTCTGTGTCTGACACCTCAAAGTACTTGATCGTCCCATCTCCCTGGTCACAACCAGCCACACAATGTCATACCAAACTGGATTGCATTGTATTGCATTGCACTGTGTTGCATTGCATTGCACTGTTGCGTTACGCTGTGTTGCACTGCACGGTACTGCATGCATTTTACTGTATTGTTTTTGCATTGCACTGTGTTGCATTGTATTGCACTGTTGCGTTACGCTGTGTTGCACTGCACGGTACTGCATGCATTTTACTGTATTGTTTTTGCATTGCACTGTGTTGCATTGTATTGTATTGTTTTGTGTTGCACTGTGTTGCATTGTGTTGTGTTGCACTGCCCTGTGTTGCACTGTGTTGCATTGTTTTGTGTTGCACTGCCCTGTGTTGCATTGTGTTGCATTGTTTTGTGTTGCACTGCCCTGTGTTGCATTGTATTGCATTGTTTTGTGTTGCACTGTGTTGCATTGTTTTGTGTTGCACTGCCCTGTGTTGCATTGTATTGCATTGTTTTGTGTTGCACTGCCCTGTGTTGCACTGTATTGCATTGTTTTGTGTTGCACTGCCCTGTGTTGCATTGTATTGCATTGTTTTGTGTTGCACTGCCCTGTGTTGCATTGTATTGCATTGTTTTGTGTTGCACTGTGTTGCATTGTTTTGTGTTGCACTGCCCTGTGTTGCATTGTATTGCATTGTTTTGTGTTGCACTGCCATGTGTTGCACTGTGTTGCATTGTTTTGTGTTGCACTGCCCTGTGCTGCATTGTATTGCATTGTTTTGTGTTGCACTGCCCTGTGTTGCATTGTATTGCATTGTTTTGTGTTGCACTGTGTTGCATTGTTTTGTGTTGCACTGCCCTGTGTTGCATTGTATTGCATTGTTTTGTGTTGCACTGTGTTGCATTGTTTTGTGTTGCACTGTGTTGCATTGTTTTGTGTTGCACTGCCCTGTGTTGCATTGTATTGCATTGTTTTGTGTTGCACTGTCCTGTGTTGCATTGTATTGCATTGTTTTGTGTTGCACTGTGTTGCATTGTTTTGTTTTGCACTGCCCTGTGTTGCATTGTGTTGCATTGTTTTGTGTTGCACTGTGTTGCATTGTTTTGTGTTGCACTGCCATGTGTTGCATTGTGTTGCATTGTTTTGTGTTGCACTGCCCTGTGTTGCATTGTATTGCATTGTTTTGTGTTGCACTGTGTTGCATTGTGTTGTGTTGCACTGCCCTGTGTTGCATTGTATTGCATTGTTTTGTGTTGCACTGTGTTGCATTTACTGCACTGCAATTATTACACTGCATTGTATTGCAAGCATTGTACTGTATTATTTTGTATTGCATTGCATTGCACTGAGATGCACTGCAATGTATTGTATTGTATTACATTGCAGCCTTACACTGACTTGCACTGTATTGCACTGCACTGTGTCGCATTGCATTGTTTTGCATTGTACTGTACTGTGTAGCGCTGCTTTGCACTGCATTGCATTGTATTGCCCTGGGCTGCATTCCATTACAATGTGTTGCATTGTATTGCCCTGGGCTGCATTCCATTACAATGTGTTGCATTGTATTGCCCTGCATTGCATTGCATTGCATTGTATTGCCCTGCATTGCATTGCATTGCATTGTATTGCCCTGCGTTGCACTGCACAGTATTGGACTGGATTGCATGGCACCACACTGTATTGTGCTGTGTTGCATTGTATTGTATTGCCCTACATTGCACTGCACACACACACACACACACACACACACACACAATCCACACACAACCAAAACACTGTGTTATTACACTGACTACTGTAAGCCAATGATAAATAAAAATAGATATCTTATTTGCAGATATTTTAAGGAAACGTTCATAACAATTCTTGGCTTTGTAATCCAAGTTGTAACCACACACCAGATTAGCTTTCTGAGAGGATATATGCAAATTACATCCAAAGTAACATGGAGACTGAAATTAGTTTTGGCTGTATATAATCCACTTTGATAGGAAAACATAAAATCGCAGGCAAGAAAAAAATGCAAAAAAAATTGAGTGGCGCCGTCAGTATAGCGACGCACTCTCCCTGGATAAAATCAGCCCGAATTTCACACAGAGAAATCTGTTGTGACAAAAAAGGTTATACAATACAATACAATATAATACTACAATGCAGTACAATACATCATCTTTCAGTCATGACATAAGTGACCACAGTTCAGCTGCCATACAGCTGATGCATTGTTCTGACAGGTTCACTGCATGAAGTTTCTGTGCTTTCTTTCTTTTCTGTATGTTGTAACATAATCATTCACAAGATAGGGGAGTGTCTTCTTTTTGTCATGTTGTAATACCAACCCTGCATATCAAACATAATACAGTATTTTGAAACACATCAAGTATATATGGAAGTGTTCAGACATTTTCATGTTCATACACTGACACATATTCACTGGACGAGAGTGTGTTCCTTCCATGCATGTTGTAACACAATAACATTTAATGCATTTGACATTTTCATCATTATCATAATAATAATAATGATAATAATAACAACAATAATAACAATCATCATCATCATCATCATCCTAATAATAATAATAATAATATAGTAATACAGTAATATTATAATCATCATCATCATCATCATCATCATCATCATCATTATTATTATTATTATTATTATTATTATTATTATTGTTGTTGTTGTTTTTATTTATAACAACAATTATTATTATTATTATCAATTTTATATTATTAATATTATGATATAATATTATTATTATTATTAATATGAAATTGATAATAATAATAATACTTATGATAACAATAACAACAATGATAATAATGACAAAAAGAAGAAGAAGAAGAAGAAAACACCATTTATATAACACTTACAAACCAGTCAGACACAAAGCGCAAAATTACACTTCTTTTCCTGATGTTTGTTGTAACATATTAAGTGCATTGGTGTTGTTACTGTGTGTGTGTGTGTGTGTGTGTGTGTGTGTGTGTGTGTGTGTGTGTGTGTGTGTGTGTATGTGTTTCTCACTGCATGTTGTAACACATTCACTGCACATTCACAACCAGCAGGACATTACCTTGCCAGCAAGAAAGATCACTCTGGTGTCATAGTCGTAGTATGGGAGGATCACTCCGCAGGACTGATCCAAGTCCGCTGTGTCGAGAGCCGTTTTGGAATTTCGCTGCAGGCACAGAGGTTCTACATCAGTCAACTTGAACCTTTCACTGCCAGTCAATTTAGAGAGCAAAATTCCCTTGTGCTATAAAGACAGAAAATACAGTGTCTAAGAATAGCTTGGGATCCCCCCCTGTGATGTGTGGAAAATATGGCCTGTCCTACCACTGAACATAAAGAGCAGTAGGTTCATGGATAACAGACCCATGATCTGGTCACCCTTCAGTGACATGGGTCCTCTACCTAGCTGTTGCATAAATGTGAGTTTGGCAGTGAAAGGGTTAATGCCAGACCATAATCAGACTTGCGGACGCTTGTTGAGAGAAAACCCAGAAGTGTGTGCTACATTACACAAAATGGCTTTCTGTGTACCGGTTACATCATCTTTTTTTTTTGCCACAGCTGTTGTGCATTCATGAAACATATATGAACATGCGTTTGGGCACACACACTCACACATGCATGCTGGTTAGATGTCTGTGCCTGATATCATGCAGACAGCACAGAGCCAGCTAGTCAGCTAGCTCTTAACTGTTTGTGCCTGATACCATGCAGACAGCGAAGAGCCAGGCTGAGGACAGATCTAACAGCCACAAGCCCACACACCAGAGAAGACCCTGCAGTTGAATCACTTCAGTGGTGTTCACACTATGGCCCCCAACACTCATCAAATCCCACAAAGACCTGCCCCCCCTCCCCCTAGCCCCCCCCCCCCCAGAAGTGATGCCCCCAACACTCATCAAATCCCACAAAGACCTGCCCCCCCCCCCCCCAAAGACCTGCCCCCCCCCTCCCCCTAGCCCCCACCCCCCCTCCCCCTAGCCCCCACCCCCCCTTCCCCCTAGTACTCACCAAATCCCACAAAGACCTGCCCCCCCCCCCCTCTTCCCCCTAGTACTCACCAAATCCCACAAAGACCTGCCCCCCCCCCCCCTCTTCCCCCTAGTACTCACCAAATCCCACAAAGACCTGCCCCCCCCTTTCCCCTAGTACTCACCAAATCCCACAAAGACCTGCCCCCCCCCCCCCCCCCCCCCCCCCCCCCCCTTCCCCCTAGTACTCACCAAATCCCACAAAGACATCTGTCGCTGACTCATCCGTGAGAAGCCGGTGGTGGCCACTTTGACGTTGTCCACAAACACCACCTTGGAAGCCTTGGGTCCCGCATGGCACTGGGTCTCCTGTGGCACAGGTCACAATGACATCAACAATTCAATCCATGTGGCGCCTTCCCAGGCAAAACATGCTCAGTCACACTGTACAGTGTAAAAATAACCTAAGAGTAAAACATGCATCGAACACATTAAAACATTTCTGTACGTACATACATACACAAAAAAATCACAATACTTAAAGTCAATTTCCGCTGACCCCCTCCACCCCCCCCCCACCCTCCTTGCCTGTCGGACACCAAGCACAGAAAACAGAAACAAGCACACACCAGCACATGCACACATCAGGACAGGCAAAATTCAAAGAGGCGCATCTCTAAATTCTTTTAGAAAATGGAGAAGTACTGTTATGTCCAATGACTGCTGATCAACTGGGTCCATTTCACACACACACACACACACACACACACACACACACACACACACATACAAACACACACACACACACACACACACATCTATCTATCTATCGTGAGATCTATATCCTAAACTAGCTAGCTAGCTAGATAGATAGATAGATAGATGTCTATGGTATGCTCTTGTAAAAAAATCGAAAACCTACAATCAACTTAATCATATCAGACAACACAACTGAAAATGTGACTTTAAGCAAGAAAACAATTAAAAACGCCCACCAGCAAAATAATTCCTTCCTTCATTACAAAGAACAGTTAGCACAGCCACTTGGCAAGGGGTGAGACAGGGATTTGAACACAGACCCTCCTGGACACTGCACTGGCAGATAAGCACCTTCACCATTCCGCCACCATCCTCCTAAAGAAAAAACGAGCAGTTACCGCAGCCACTTGGCCGGTGCGGGGGTCGATGGTGCGGAGCTGCTTGTCCTTGGAGGTGGTGGCGAAGAGGGCGCCATCGCGGCTCCAGCTGATGGAGAAGATGGTGTCCGTGTGGCAGTCAATCATGTTCACTGGCTCCGCCTGCTCCACGTTCCACACGATGCACTGACACACACACACACACACACCACAATCATCATCATCGTCATCATCGTCTTCACTCACACACACACACAACAATCATCGTCATCGTCATCATCATCTTCACTGACACACAAAACAATCATTGTCATCATCATCGTTATCTTCACTGACACACAAAACAATCATTGTCATCATCATCGTTATCTTCACTGACACATACACAAACACACACCAATTACCATCACTGTCATCATCATCTACACTGACACACACATACACACACAATAATCATCATCATCATCTTTTTCACTGACACACACACACACACAACAATCATTGACATCATCTTTTTCACTGACACACACACACACACACACACAATCATCGTCATCATCATCTTCACTCACACACACACACACACACACACACACACACACAATCATCATCATGATCATCATCACCATCATCATCATCACCATCATCGTCTCCACTGAAACACCACAATTATCATCATGAGCATCATCATCTACACTCACACGCACACACCACAATCATCATCATCATCTTCACACACACACACACACACATTCACACATACACACACACTCACACACACTCACACACACATACACACACACCACAATCATCATCAATATCTTCACTGAAACACACACACCAATCATCAGCATCATCTTCACTCACACACACACACACACACACACACACACACACACACCGTAATCATCATTGTCATCATCATCATCTCCTTTGAAACATCACAATCATCACCATCATTATCTTCACTGACACACACACACCAATCATCATCATTATCTTCACTGACACACAGACACACACACCACAATCATCATCATCATCACTGACACACACACACCAATCATCACCTTCATCATCATCTCCTTAGAAACATCACAATCATCATCATCTTCACTCACTCTCTCTCTCTCTCTCTCTCACACACACACACACACACACACACACACACACACACACATCATCACCATCTTCCTCTTCACTGACACACGCCACAACCATCACCATCATCATCTTCTCCACTGAAACACCACGATTATAATCATCATCATCATCATCTTCACTCACACACACACACACACACACCACAATCATCATCATCATCTACAATGACACACACACAGCACTTCTTCTTCTTCACTGACACACAAACACACATGATAATCATCATCATCACCATCATCATCACTAACAAACACACACTACAATCATCATCTCCACTCAAACACCACCATTATCAGCACCATCATCTACACACACACACACAAACACATCACAATCATCATCTCCACTGAAACACCACAATTAACATCATCATCATCTACACACACACACACACACACACACACACACACACACACACCACAATCATCATCTCCACTGAAACACCACAATTATCATCATCATCTACAATGACACTCACACACACCAATCATCATCATCATCATCAACTCCCATCATCAACTGCACTGACACATACCACTCTCTTTGGGGGGAGAGGGGATGGGGGGGAGGAGTGAGGGGGGAGTGGGGTGGTGGGGTGTTGTTTCGTTGTAAAAAAAAACAACAAAGCATGACACAAAAGATAGAGCAATCAAAGTAGAAATGAGACTGACTTACAAACATCCCCCTCCCCTTCCCCTCACCCACCCCCCTGTGCGTCACATCCCCTCCCCTCCCTCCTCCTCCGTCACAGCCCCCCTCACTTTCCCCCTCCTGCATCATGTCCCCCCCCCCACCCCCACCTCCATCATGCCCCCTCACCCCCCACTGCTGTGTCACGAACCCCCTCCCCCTCAACCACCCCCACCTGCATCACATCTCCTCGCCTCCCCCACCCCCATCATGCCCCCTCACCCCCCACTGCTGTGTCACGAACCCCCTCCCCCTCAACCACCCCCACCTGCATCACATCTCCTCCCCTCCCCCACCCCCACCTCTATCATGCCCCCTCACCCCCCACTGCTATGTTACATGCCCCCTCCCCTCCCCCTCAACCACCCCCTCATGCGTCAAGCCCCCCCAGCCCCCTGACCTTGTAGTCGAAGCCAGCGGAGAGGATGATGTTCTGTGCGGTGGGGTGCCACTCCAGGAAGCCGACGCGGCGAGAGTGTCCGTGCAGGTCCACCCACCAGTCTGTCTTGGGGGTCACCAGGCCGCTGTTGGGGATCTGCCACAGCTTCACCTGTATGCACACGTTACGTTATGCTACACTATGCTACATAGTCACCAGGCGGCTGTTGGGGATCTGCCAGAGCTTCACCTGTGTGTACACGTTACGTTATGCTACACTATGCTACATTGTTACCAGGCCGCTGTTGGGGATCTGCCATAGCTTCACCTGTGTGCACACGTTACGTTATGCTACACTATGCTACATTGTCACCAGGCCGCTGTTGGGGATCTGCCATAGCTTCACCTGTGTGCACACGTTACATTATGCTACACTATGCTACATTGTTACCAGGCCGCTGTTGGGGATCTGCCATAGCTTCACCTGTGTGCACACGTTACGTTATGCTACACTATGCTACATAGTCATCAGGCCGCTGTTGGGGATCTGCCATAGCTTCACCTGTGTGCACACGTTACGTTATGCTACACTATGCTACATAGTCATCAGGCCGCTGTTGGGGATCTGCCATAGCTTCACCTGTGTGCACACGTTACATTATGCTACACTATGCTACATTGTTACCAGGCCGCTGTTGGGGATCTGCCATAGCTTCACCTGTGTGCACACGTTACGTTATGCTACACTATGCTACATAGTCACCAGGCCGCTGTTGGGGATCTGCCATAGCTTCACCTGTGTGCACACGTTACGTTATGCTACACTATGCTACATAGTCACCAGGCCGCTGTTGGGGATCTGCCATAGCTTCACCTGTGTGCACACGTTACGTTATGCTACACTATGCTACATAGTCACCAGGCCGCTGTTGGGGATCTGCCATAGCTTCACCTGTGTGTACACGGCACGGCATTATGCATTATGCTACATACACACATACATACATGTAAGCACGCATCCACGGATACAAACACATACACATATATACATACATACATGCATACGCACGCACACACGCACACTCACACACACATGCATGTACATATACATATTTACATACATACATACATACATACATACTTACATACTTACATATGTATACACACATACATACACACAGACAATGAGACATACAGACACACACACACACGCACGCACGCATGCACACATGCACGCATGCACGCGTGCACACACGAACGTGCACACACACGCACTCACACATATACATACATACGGCTGATACGCATGCACACACACGTGCGCGCACCCACACACACACACGCATATAGATCTATACATACATACATATCTACATACACACACACACACACATACACACACACACATACACACACACTTACGAACATAATTATATATGCCGATACAGCCAGTCAGAACACACCAAATCAATGATGAGAGAGAGACAAAATAAAGAAGTGAGAGAAGGCAGGAGAGACAGACAGACAGACAGACAGACATACAGACAAACAGAAACAGGGAAGTTTGTGAGAGTGACTGAGAGTGACAGAGTTAAAGAGCGACAGAGGGGTGAGAGAGAGAGGAGAGAGGGAGAGGGGAGAGTGATAGTGAAAGAGAGGCAGAGAAGTGAGATAAAGAGGGGTGGCAGAGAGAGGGAGAGAGACAGAGAGATGGGAGAGAGTGACAATGGTAGAACAGCAGAGTGTGTGAGAGAGAGAGAGAGAGAGAGAGAGGGGGGGAGAGAGGGGGGGGCAGGGATGGGGGGGGGCAAGGGGGGGGGAGAGAAGTAAGAGGAACAGAGACAGAGATTGGTTAGAGTGACAGTGATAGAGAGACAGAGAATTGACAGAGAGAGAAGGTGGGGGTGAAAGAGAGGGACAGAGACAGAGAGACAGCTGAGACAGAGAGAGACGTATTTTGAGACATACATGTAGAATTCATTCATAGAGAGATTTAGAGTTGTTTTCTGAGACAATTATGTACAATTCATACATAACGAGAGAGAGAGAGAGAGAGGTGATGGGAGAAGAAAGACAGATATACATACAGACAGACAGACAAACGGACAGACAGACATAGGCCCAGGCTGACCGTGCAGTCCTCTGAGCTGGAGGCAATCATGTGGTCGTTGAAGGGGTTCCATTTGATGTCCAGCACTGCCCCCGAGTGACCCGACACTTTGGGCCCCGAAAGGTCCACACGCCCCGTCTGGTACACACCGTGTGTGTCATGCACGTGTCAGTGTCAACACATGGTACACATTTATATATCTATATGTACACACACACACACCCTGGCACACACACATAAACACACACACACATCCACACGCCCCGTCTGGTACACACTGTGTGTGTCATGCACGTGTCAGTGTCAACACATGGTACACATTTATCTATCTATATGTACACACACACACCCTGGCACACACACATAAACACACACACACATCCACACGCCCCGTCTGGTACACACCGTGTGTGTCATGCACGTGTCAGTGTCAACACATGGTACACATTTATATACCTATATATATCCACACCCACACACACACACACACACACACACACACACACACACCCTGGCACACACACATAAACACACACGCACACGATCCACAAGCTCTGTCTGGTACACACCGTGTGTGTCGTGCATGCATCAGTGTCAACACATGGTACACATTTATCTATCTATATATATATGCACACACACACACACCCTGGCACACACAAACACACACACACACACACACCCTGGCACACACACATAAACACACACGCACACGCACACGCACACAATCCACAAGCTCTGTCTGGTACACACCGTGTGAGTCGTGCACGCATCAGTGTCAACACATGGTACACATTTATCTATCTATATAGATACACACACACACACACCCTGGCACACACAAACACACACACACACACACACACACCCTGGCACACACACATAAACACACACACACACATCCACATGCCCTGTCTGGTACATAATTTTGTGTTGTACTCACATGAGTGTCATCACATGCATATATCTAACCACACACACACACACACACACACACACACACACACACACACTTGATGATTTTTGGAAAGTTATTTCTGACAAGGTTCTTATGGTTGAACTTTCATAGGCATTAGTTCATAGCCCTGTTTCTACATTCCTTTAATGTGCTTCAGAATTGTGTTAATGGTTTCTGATTATCATTATCATTACTGAATTGTTACTTTTCAATGTAACTGGCTGTCAGTCATGCATCTTTTGGTAGTTTTCAACCCTTTCTGTTTTCCACTTCCCTCTCCCCCCTCCCTCACACCCCCTCCCACCCCCCCACCCCCCCACCCCCCCCATCCACCCCCACCCCCTTTCTTTTTTTTTTTTTAATCGTCTAATATCACTGATAGTGAAAAGTTGCTAAACTAAAGAACGAACACACACACACACAGAGTTTCACACACACACACACACACACAGTTTCACACACACACACACACACACACACACACACACACACACACACACATCCACATGCCCCGTCAGGTACACTCCACATGGGTCATGCACACAACAGTGTCACCACATTTTACACACACACACACGCAAATACACAAACGATCACACACACACACACACACACACACAAACACACACACAAATGATCACACACACACACACACACACACACACACAAACACACACACAAATGATCACACACACACACAAACACACACACACACACAAACACACACACACAAATGATCACACACACACACAAACACACACACACACACAGTCCAAACACCCTGTCTGGTACACACCCAGTGTGTGAGGAGCACATCAGTTTCAGCACATAAAAATGTGTATAGGTACATGACCTCACCCTCACACACACACACTCACACAAACATCAGGTCCACACGCCCAGTCCGGTACACATCCCATGTGTAATGTGCATGTCAGTGTCAGCACATGTGTGTATGTATGTGTACACAATCTCATACACACAGGTCCACATGCCCTTTCTGGTACACATCAGTGTCAGCACATACATGTACACTATTTGTCTAACATAAGCAAACACACACACACACACTCTTACAGACACACACAGACACACACAAACACACGGACACACACACACACAGTGACATACACGTACACAGACACACACACTCACAGACACACACAGTGACATACACGAACACAGACACACACACACACACACACACTCAGTGACATACACGTACACAGACACACACACACTCACAGACACATGCATACACACAGTGGCATACACGTACACAGAAACACACACACTCACAGAAACACACACACTGACATATACACGTACAGACACACACACACTCACAGACACACAAACACACACGGTGACATACACACACAGACACACACAGTCACAGACACACACATAGTGACATCTACACATACACAGACACACACACACTCACAGACACGCAGACACACACACAGTGGCATTTACACATACACAGACACACACACACTCACAGACACACAGACACTCACACAGTGACATGTAACGTACATGCCCTGTATGGTACACACCCAGAGTGACGCGCTAACACAAATGTGCATAAACATGATCACACACACACACACACACACACACACACACACACACACACACACTCTCTCTTCTCCTGGCCCCGCCCCAGCACTCCCCTTTCCACCACCCTCCCTTCCCCCATCCCCACACCTCCCTCCCTCCCAACACAACAACGCGTCTTTATTAATTCATCTGAAAATCAATGTGTTTCCACACACTCGCCGCCCACCCCACACAGTACTCCAGAACACAGCCCCAGTACAACACGGCAAAGGCTGAACCCAAAGATAAAAAAAAAAGCAACACCTGTAAAGCTGGACACACACAAGCAAGCAATATGACACAACCGCTCGATTTATCACACACGTTCCCTTCACCAGGCGCAATGGAAGAATTGGTAAGACATTGGATTTCTGATCCAGTGCTCAGGGTTCGGTTCCCCATTTCGGCCTGGTGTTGCGTCCTCGGGAAAGGCACGTCACTGATTAGCTTCACTCCACCCTGGTGTGAATGGGTACCCGACTTGGTTGGGGAAGGTTAAAACAGCGGAAGGAGAGGATTTGGCCCCGCACTTTCTATGCCGAGCCCTAGATACAGTGGCCATGAATTCACTGCCCCAATCACCATGAAAGGCTAAGGGACCTACCCTTTAACCTGAACCCCAACAAGACTCACCCTCTCCAGGTTATGGGACCTTTACCCTTTGACCTAACCTCTAGCAAGACAAACCCTCTCCAGGCTCTGGGACCTTTACCCTTTGACCCAACCGCCAACAAGACTCACCCTCTCCAGGCTCTGGGACCTTTGCCCTTTAACCTAACCCCTAACAAGACTAACCCTCTACAGGCTAAGGGACCTTTACCCTTTGACCTAACCCCCAACAAGACTCACCCTCTACAGGCTAAGGGACCTTTACCCTTTGACCTAACCTCTAGCAAGACTAACCCTCTACAGGCTAAGGAACCTTTACCCTTTGACCTAACACCCAACAAGACTCACCCTCTCCAGACTAAGGCACCTTTACCCTTTGACCTAACCCCCAACAAGACTGACCCTCTCGAGAGGCAGCACAAGGAAGGCCCCACCCCCGGCACTCTCCGTGACGACGGCCAGGAAGGAGGGGTTGACGGCACAGAAGTTGGAGTCGTGGGCGTTGCGCGTGATGCGCACGTTCTCGTACCACTGCTCCTTGCGGAAGGGGCTGCCATACACATGGCGGAACTTGGACGATCGGATCTTGAAGGCCATCTGCAGGAAAAAAAAAGAGTGGGTGGGGGGGGGGGGGGGAGCGGAGTGATAAAAATACGATTAACTGATTGACTGATATAGATACTTTTATAGCACCTATCCTCATTGATATGGATACTGATATAGCATCTATCCTCCTTGATACTGATACTTGTACAGTGTCTCTTCTCATTGATATGGGTACTTATATAGCGCCTATCCTCAATATGGATATTACTAATATAGCACCTATCTTCATTGATAGGGATACTTATACAGCACCTATCCTCACTGATAGGGATACTTTAATGTTGCCTATCCTAATTGATATGGATACTTATATAGCGTCTTTCCTCACTGATACAGATAACTGTATAACGCCTATTACTGATATGGATACGTATATAGCACTTTTCCTCACTGATATGGATGCTTACATAGCGTCGTTCCTCACTGATATGGATACTTTTATAGCGTCTTTCCTCACTGATATGGATACTTACATAGCGTCTTTCCTCACTGATACAGATACTTATATAGCTCCTATCCTGACTGATACAGGAGTACTTATACAGTGCATATCATCCTTGATATTAATACTGGTATCGCAGCTATCCCTGGTCAGAAACCATCTGCACAACAGACCTGATTGACTGATATTGATACTTACATAGCATCTATCTTCAGTTAGAAAGCAAGCTCTAAGCGCTCTAATACCCACAGTCATTTGCACAACAGGCTGCCTAACTGGGCAAAGTGAACCACAGATGCCTATAAGGCACTTGTCATTTGCTTCTTTTGTTATTCAGTCAAGCTTCACACACACACACGCACACACACACACACACACACAGTGAATTTTACATAAAATATTGCCATGGACAACTCTCTTATTGCCAAGGGTTCTTTTATGTGCACTAAGTGCATGTTACATGTGGGAGGGAACTTGGTTTGTCTCCTCATCTAAATAACTAGCATCCAGACCAACACTCACAGTCCAGATAACTACTTAGATGACACACACATGTATGAAGCTGGAAAAGTTAAAATTACACAAAACTTTTAACTACACACTGCACACTAAAATCACTGTATACTGAACAGATAATAAACCACTGCACAGAAGAAGTACACACATCTGGAAGCAAAAACCACACACAAAACTAACATCAGCTGACAGCTGGACTGAAAGTAGAACAATAATGAAGGGTTGATGATTCACGACCTGTTTGGGATTTTCTGATCCAAGGGCAAATTCATTTGTTTTTTCTTCTCACTTTCTGCCGGTTTCAGTTTCAATGTCAGCATTGCAACCTGATCTGTATAATTATGAAGTGAATGTGGGGGAGGAGTAATTGTGTGCCTCTGTGTGCTTCTGTGTGTGTGTGAGAGAGAGAGAGAGAGAGAGAGAGAGAGAGAGAGAGGGTATGTGTGCTTTCTGCCAGTTTCAGTTTCAATGTCAGCATTGCAACCTGATCTGTATAATTATGAAGTGAATGTGGGGGAGGAGTAACTGTGTGCCTCTGTGTGCTTCTGTGTGTGTGTGTGTGTGAGAGAGAGAGAGAGAGAGGGGGGGTATGTGTGCTTTCTGCCGGTTTCAGTTTCAATGTCAGCATTGCAACCTGATCTGTATAATTATGAAGTGAATGTGGGGGAGGAGTAACTCTGCGTGTGTGTGTGTGTGTGTGTGTGTGTGTTGTGTTGTATGTGTGTGTGTGTGTGTGTGTGTGTGTGTGTGGGTGAGTGTGTGAGAGTATGTGTGTGTGTGTGTATGCGCACATGTGTGTGTGCATGTGCGTGTGTGCGTGTGTGTGTGTGTGTGCGTGCATGGGTGCATTTTTCTTTTCTTTCTTCTATTCATTTCTTGGACAACAGGTAACAGGATCAATTCCAATGCATCAGGTGCATGCAGCTACACACCCATACATCATGTGACCAGGCTGACATCACAAGATTTTTTTTTTTTTAATCATTAAAATGTGTTCTGCATCAAATATATGCATCAATAAGCTTGGGAGTAAGAAAAAAAAGGCATACGAGCAGGATTGAACCATGCATGTTCAGTTCGGAAGCAAGTAGACTTATCCACACCACTGTCATGTATCTGATGTCTTTCGACCAAATTTAATATCTAAAGCTATGGTTTTCTTGGAGCATGATAAAGATTTGCATTGGAGGTAATAAAACTGTTTAAATGATGTTTTTTCTTTGTTTTTTGTTTGTTTGTTTGTTCGTTTGTTTTTTTATATCTTGAATATTAAAGAAATTCTTTTACATCAGCGGCAAAGGAGACATTGCCATCGCCTCAGGCACATCGCAATATGTAGCTGTCTTCTCAAGATCTGCACAGACCAGTAAAGACAAGGATGAACGAAACTCAGTGAAACAGTTGATTCAATTTTTCTTTCATGTTCATTCTAGATAATTCAGTGTCCACTTTAGAATATTCATATGCAGTAAACATCTCAATGGTGTAGTTAGTGTCACTGTATGTGTTCTGTCCAGAATTTGTATTTCTTTCCTTTTAATTGCAAACAAGAAAAACGAGGTTACGTCATCATCTTTTTTTTTCTTTTTTTTTCTTCTTTTTTTTTTTTTGCTGCCCCATCATCTGCACCGTTTCAGTGGCATTACTCCCACGCCGCTCATTTAGATTCCCCCATACACGGCCACACCCGGGTTCGTCCGTCGCAGTTCCAGCGTCGGCACTCAACAGGGAACCATCGATGTTAGGTCGCCAGGAGGCCACACACCAGAGGAGACCCTGCACTGCTGCTGAGTCACTTCGGTGGTGTTCAGTGGTGCCTGTTCTGTTTTAACGTACTTAGGACACCACCTACTAAGCCCCCTACTAATGACAATAATGGCTTAGTCGCAGAGCCAGACTGAGTGAGCGTCCCTCCCAGAGTGGAGACCGCCACCACGTCCCTCAAACAACAGCCCCCCATGAATCTGCCGACACTGACGACATTGACAGGACCCACCCCAAGCACGGAAGTGGAGGGGTATCGAAACTGAGGTCACCATGAGAGCATGGCATGAAAGGCCACAGACTTTGAGACTATTTTGTTTTTTTATATTGATGACGATGAAGGAGGAGGAGGATGACGATGATGATGACGATGTTGCTATGGAGGTCCATTTTGGTTTGGGACTGCGTGACAAGGCTGTTCTCTACGCTTCCTGTCATGATGATATCCTGGCGTTAACCAGGCCCGAGAGATACAGACACTTGCAGTGCTGGTCATGTAATTAGAGCAACACACCCAAAGACGCATCCTTGAAGTGGATGACACTCGACTGTGTGGTCCCAGTCTCCCCATTTAAGCCCACAGCACACTCAACTCTGGGTAGGAGCCGGCCACGGGCCGAAAAACCCACCTCCGCTGGGATTCAAACCCGCGTCCTCCCAGCCGTCAGTCCGCGACGCAAACCACTTCGCCACGGCGGCTGGTCACGTCATCTTCTTACCAAACACAGCTTACGTTCTGACAACTGGGAAGTGGTAATATGGTGTTTTCTGATCCAGAAGGTGCCTCAACGAAATAAACCGTTAATAACCCAGAAATACAAGTTAATTCAGAAGACTTACATACAACCTATTATTGGTATTCATGTGACTGTGAAGATTTTTCCCTACCAAATTTGGTATTGGCAGACAAAGTATTTCCAGAGAAAACAGCTATGTTAAAGTTTACCACACACACACGAACAAAAGGGTAAAGATAGACTCACTTTGTTTACACAAGCGAGTCAAAAAGGGCAGGGGCGGGAGGTAGTGTGGGGGCAGAGTAGTATGGGGAGGAGGGAGGACAGGTATTCAGACAGGTGGGGGAGAAGCCCAAAGTGTGGGGTTGGATCAGGGGAGGGGGGAAGGGGGTAGGGCAGGAGGGGGAAAGTGGAGGGCAGGAGAGACAGGTGGGCAGGGAAAGGTTTGTGGTGTGTTTTGTTGTTGTTGTTGTTGTTGTTTCTTGGCTTTTTTGCTTTCTGTATGTTTTTCGTTTCCTTTCTTTCTTAAAAAAAAAAAAAAAAAAAAAAAAAAAAAAAAAAGCAGTGACGAAAATAACGGTAACGAACCGTGCAATCTATAATCATTTGCATAATGTGACAGCAGGCACGTACAGCTCTGCGGGTCTCTCTCTTTATTCATGCATCACACAGACACAGAGAGGAATAGAGGAACACACGAAAGCAAACACAGATGCACACACACACACACACACACACACATGCACACACACACACACACACACACACAAACATACGCATGCATGCGTGCACGCTCACACACACACACACACACACACAGTGACACTTACACACATAAGAACATGTGCATGTATAACACACACACACACACACACACACACATAACATACATGCGCGCACACACACATACACATTACACACACACACACACACAGTGACACATGCATGCACTAAAACATATGTTTGTTCTGTGTGTGTGTGTGTGTGTGTGTTTGTGTGTGTGTGAGTGAATGTGCATGAATGTGTTTGACTGAGTTTGTGTGTGTGTGTGTGTGTGTGTGTCTTTGTGTATGCATATTAATGTGTGTGTGCGCGCATGTGAGCGTGCTTGTGTGTGTGTGTGCGCGCGCGCACACGCATGTGTGTGTGCCTATGTGCATTAGTGGGGACAGGGTGTGTGTGGGTGTGGGTGTGGGTGTATCAATGTAACCATCAAAACAGAAATACATGCATACAAATTAGCACAGACAGAAAACACAAGTCACCTGGAATTAGAACAATAGAAGCTTCTTGAAACCATATTTTGATTCACACAAATGCACACATGCATGTGCATACACTTACAGGCGCACACAGCAAATAGTTTGGACCATAATCCCATAATATGAACTCATATCAAATTGAACACACACACACACACACACACACACACACACACACACCAATACAATGATACAATGATACGTGCACATGCATATATATATATATATATATATATATATATATATACACACATACTGAAAAGTCAGGATTTTTGCCCATGAACTTTACGCTAATATACTAAGTTTTATGTTTCGTTATCATTTCTGTTTGAACTATTATGAATATAATTTATCTTAATCATGGCAAAAGTCTAATTCAAAAACTAGAAAAAAAGATTCAATACACACATTAAAAGTGAATGCATGAACTCACTTAAATGAAATGTATCTAATTCTAACATTAACAAAACTATTTTTAGATACAATAAACAATTAATATATTTCACACAATCATAACAGACACTCAAAAATGTCACAACTGTCCAGACATAGTTATATTAAATGGAACACTCTCTCACACACACACACACACACACACACACACACACACACACACACACACATGATATGAGCAAGCCAAAGCAAACTCTTGACTTGTAAAAAACCCAACACAACACAGCAACACAGTACAGCACAGCACCACTCAACACTACACATCACACAACATACAGTACAAAACATTATACACACCGTTGTATTGCTCACTCAGTGCTTCCCCTACCCTCAAATCACCAACTGATGTATATGACAGGAAAATAAATATGCCTACATAAAATTTAAAAAAATTATGATAATAAAAAAAAAAAACCCAGAGAAACTAGCGCAAAAACTTCCTGGCCAATCACACACACTGACTGCATTGTTGTATTGTAAAAAAAATACCATCCATATGTATGCAGTAAAACTACACTGAAGAAACTACACTGAAACTTCCCCCGGACACACACACACACACTCACACACACACACACAGAGCCTCCACCCACCCCCTCAACCCCCCCTCCCCCCACACACACAGATCCTGACTCCTCCACTCAGACTTCTTGGCCTTACCCTTTTCTTTATGTTCTTAATATCTTCAGCAAACATAATAACATACTGTACGACGCTTGTCATGCAGATCCCATGTGGCACCCAACACAAAAGATCTGCAGTGAATCAAATAAGAAAAGAAAGAAAAGAAAGGAAAGAAAGAAGGGGGAGGGGGGAGACGCGGGAGGGGGCTGGGGGAAGGGGGGGGGGAGAAAAAGGAACATGAAAACAAAAGACAAATGAACGCACTGTGTTGAAGAACTGGGATCATAATCATGTAAGCAAAAGGGTGTTTAAATGACCCAGATTTGTGTGTGCCCACACTGGTTCCCACTTCTTACACTATGTCAATCATATCAAGTGTGTTCATGGGTTTTACCAAAGACCCTACACAGGTCGTTTCGTCTTCGAAAGCCAAAATGAGCATGAGCTTTCCACTGGGTGGGTCTGTGGATGACCAGTACGTCCAGTCGTGGCTGTGAAGTGTGTGTGGCAGTGTGCACAGGGGTGTAGCTGTGCTGTCCAGTAATGGCTGTGAAGTGTGTGTGGCAGTGTGGACAGGGGTGTAGCTGGTGCTGTCCAGTAATGGCTGTGAAGTGTGTGTGGCAGTGTGGACAGGGGTGTAGCTGGTGCTGTCCAGTAATGGCTGTGAAGTGTGTGTGGCAGTGTGGACAGTGGTACAGCTGGTGCTGTCCAGTAATGGCTGTGAAGTGTGTGTGGCAGTGTGGACAGGGGTGTAGCTGGTGCTGTCCAGTAATGGCTGTGAAGTGTGTGTGGCAGTGTGGACAGTGGTACAGCTGGTGCTGTCCAGTAATGGCTGTGAAGTGTGTGTGGCAGTGTGGACAGGGGTGTGGTGTGTGTGGCAGTGTGCACAGGGGTGTAGCTGTGCTGTCCAGTCGTGGCTGAGAAGTGTGTGTGGCAGTGTGGACAGGGGTGTGGTGTGTGTGGCAGTGTGGACAGGGGTGTAGCTGGTGCTGTCCAGTCGTGGCTGTGAAGTGTGTGTGGCAGTGTGGACAGGGGTGTGGTGTGTGTGGCAGTGTGCACAGGGGTGTAGCTGTGCTGTCCAGTCGTGGCTGAGAAGTGTGTGTGGCAGTGTGGACAGGGGTGTAGCTGTGCTGTCCAGTCGTGGCTGAGAAGTGTGTGTGGCAGTGTGGACAGTGGTACAGCTGGTGCTGTCCAGTAATGGCTGTGAAGTGTGTGTGACAGTGTGGACAGGGGTATAGCTGGTGCTGTCCAGTCGTGGCTGAGAAGTGTGTGTGGCAGTGTGGACAGGGGTGTAGCTGGTGCTGTCCAGTAATGGCTGTGAAGTGTGTGTGGCAGTGTGGACAGGGGTGTGGTGTGTGTGGCAGTGTGGACAGGGGTATAGCTGGTGCTGTCCAGTAATGGCTGTGAAGTGTGTGTGGCAGTGTGGACAGGGGTATAGCTGGTGCTGTCCAGTAATGGCTGTGAAGTGTGTGTGGCAGTGTGGACAGTGGTACAGCTGGTGCTGTCCAGTAATGGCTGTGAAGTGTGTGTGGCAGTGTGGACAGGGGTGTAGTTGGTGCTGTCCAGTCGTGGCTGTGAAGTGTGTGTGGCAGTGTGGACAGGGGTGTGGTGTGTGTGGCAGTGTGGACAGGGGTGTAGCTGGTGCTGTCCAGTCGTGGCTGAGAAGTGTGTGTGGCAGTGTGGACAGGGGTGTGGTGTGTGTGGCAGTGTGGACAGGGGTGTAGCTGGTGCTGTCCAGGTGACAGTGGAGATCACTGGATGTACTTCTCAACTACACAATACAGCACATGACAGCACAGTGCGTGTGTGTGTGTGTGTGTGTGTGTGTGTGTGTGTGTGTGTGTAAGTGTCTGTGTGTTTGTCAGTGTGTGTGTGTGTCAGTGTGTATGTGTGTCTCTGTGTGTCTGTATCTCTGCGTGTGCATGTGTGTCTGTGTATATCTGTGTGAGTCTCTGTGTGTGTCTGTGTGTGTGTATGTGCGTGCATGTGTGTGTGTGTGTGTGCCTATACATATAAAGCGTTTATATATATATATATATATATATATATATATATATATATATATATATATCATATAGGGTCTTTGGTATCATTATAATGACATGTATTCAATAACAATACAACACTTGGTAGAGGTAGCACTGTCTGCAGAAGAAAACCTGACGTTGTGTTACAGTTGCTGAAAGTGAACAATTTCCTCCTGACCTGTTGGCTGTCCCTTGTACTGCTTGTTTCTGTGCAATACAGCATGCCCTGTTCTTCTTCTTCTTCTGCATTCGTAGGCTGCAACTCCCACATTCACTCGTATACATGTACATGAGTGGGCTTTTATGTGTATGACCTTGCCATGTAGGCAGCCATGCTCCACTTTCGGGGCTGTGCATGCTGGGTTTGTTCTTGTTCATATAACCCACCAAATGCTGATATGGATTACAGAATCTTTAACATGCGAATTTGATCTTGTGCTTGCGTATACCCACAAAGGGGGTTCAGGCACTAGCAGGTCTGCACATAAGTTGACCTGAGAGATTGGAAAAATCTCCACCCTTTACCCACCAGGCGCAGTCACCGAGATTAGAACCTGTGACCCTCAGATTGCTCAGTTATAACTTATATGGGAATGATGTGTGAATTGCATTTGTCTGAGTGTGTCAGCTTAAATGCATCTCTGTGAGTGAGTGCGTGCGTGCGTGCATGTGTGTGTATAGTGGTGGTTTCATGTGGAAGTGGGGGTGAGGGGGTGGGTGGTGGGGGTGAACAGGGTGTGCATATACAATACATGAGTATATATCTATAAATAGCTTGGTGATTTTCATTGGTTGTAAGCTGAAAGCGGATATGGATACATGTATGTATGTCTGGTTTGTATCGTGTCAGTGTGTGTGTGCGCAAATGTGCACTAAAGAGAGAGAGAGAGAGAGAGTGTGTGTAGGTGTGTGTGTGCACATGTGTGTGAATAGAATATAATAGAATAAATTGTAATGTCATGGAACCTTAATGTCTATAAAACACAAGAACATAGGTAAATAAATAAATGCATGTGTTTGAGTGCACATGTGTGTGTGTGCGCACATGCACGCATGTGTGCATGTGTGTGTGTGGTGGGGGTATAGGAGTGGAGGTGGGAGCAGCATGTGCATACATATTTCACGTGTGTAGATCTAAATAGCTTGATGATTTTCAATGCTTGTAAGTTGAAAGCGTATGGATGTATGTAGACATGGTTTGTAGCATGTGTGTGTGTGTGTGTGTGTGTGTGTGTCTGTGTCTGTGTGTCTCTGTGTGTGTGCGTGTGATTGCATGTCTGTCAATGTGTGTGTGAGTGTGTGTGTGTGCATGTATGTGTGTGTGTGCACGCGTGCACATAAGCATGTGTGTGTGTGAGTGCATGCATGTCTCTGTATGTATGTATGTGTGCATCACTGCGTATGTTCGTGTGTCTGTGTCAATGCCATGGACTTCAACAGACTGTGCGGTGACCTGATATTCACCTGGTGCCAGTCACAGTGAGGACAGCAACGTGTACATCAGGTACAGTGAAAATGTCAAAACAACACAAACACACGTCAAACACTCGCCGTGCATCACATGTCATGTCGTTCACTGCCGGTGTTCTGTGGGCCCAAAAACCCATTTTAAACAACAGCAATGTACAGTCAGTATCCCTTCCCCCATGTCATGGGTAAAAAAGGAACCCATACTTTCCCTGAGGCAATACTTCTACAAAAGGTATGTTTTGCCTGTATTTGCCTCTATAAAAGGTATGTTTTGCCTGTACGTTTTGCCTCTACAAAAGGTATGTTTTGCCTGTATGTTTTGCCTCTACAAAAGGTATGTTTTGCCTGTATGTTTTGCCTCTACAAAAGGTGTGTTTTGCCTCTACAAAAGGCGTGTTTTGCCTCTACAAAAGGTCTGTTTTGCCTCTAGAAAAGGTATGTTTTGCCTCTACAAAGGTATGTTTTGCCTCTACAAAAGGTATGTTTTAAAAGGTATGTTTTGCCTCTACAACAGGTATGTTTTAAAAGGTATATTTTGCCTCTACAAAAGGTATGTTTTGCTTCTACAAAAGGTATGTTTTGCCTCTACAACAGGTATGTTTTAAAAGGTATATTTTGCCTCTACAAAAGGTATGTTTTGCTTCTACAAAAGGTATGTTTTGCCTCTATTAAAGGTATGCTTTGCCTCTACAAAAGGTATGTTTTAAAAGGAATGTTTTGCCTCTACAATAGGTATGTTTTAAAAGGTATGTTTTGCCTCTACAAAAGGTATGTTTTGCCTCTACAAAAGGTGTGTTTTGCTTCTACAAAAGGTATGTTTTGCTTCTACAAAAGGTATGTTTTGCCTCTACAAAAGGTGTGTTTTAACAGGAATGTTTTGCATCTACAAAAGGTATGTTTTGCCTCTACAATAGGTATGTTTTAAAAGGTATGTTTTGCCTCTATAAAAGGTATGCTTTAAAAGGTATGTTTTGCCTCTACAAAAGGTATGTTTTGCCTCTACAAAAGGTATGTTTCAAAAGGTATATTTTGCCTCTACAAAAGGTATGTTTTGCCTCTATTAAAGGTATGTTTTGCCTCTACAAAAGGTATGTTTGCCTCTACAAAGGTATGTTTTGCCTCTACAAAAGCTATGTTTTAAAAGGTATGTTTTGCCTCTACAAAAGGTATGTTTTGGCCTCTACAAAAGGTATGTTTTGCCTCTACAAAATGTATGTTTTGCCTCTACAAAAGGTATGTTTGCCTCTACAAAAGGTATGTTTTGCCTCTACAAAAGGTATGTTTTAATAAAAGGTATGTTTTGTCTCTACAAAAGGTGTGTTTTGGCCTCTACAAAATGTGTGTTCTGCCTCTACAAAAGGTATGTTTTGCCTCTACAAAAGGTATGTTTTAAAAGTATGTTTTGCCTCTACAAAAGGTATGTTTTGCCTCTACAAAATGTATGTTTTGCCTCTACAAAAGGTATGTTTTAAAATGTATGTTTTGCCTCTACAAAATGTATGTTTTGCCTCTACAAAAGGTATGTTTTAAAATGTATGTTTTGCCTCTACAAAAGGTATGTTTTGCCTCTACAAATGTTTTGCCTCTACTAAAGGTATGTTTTGCCTCTACAAAAGGTGTGTTTTGCCTCTACAAAAGGTATGTTTTGCCTCTATTAAAGGTATGTTTTGCTTCTACAAAAGGTAATTTTTAAAAGGAATGTTTTGCCTCTACAACAGGTATGTTTTAAAAGGTATGTTTTGCCTCTACAAAAGGTATGTTTTGCCTCTATTAAAGGTATGTTTTGCCTCTACAAAAGGTAATTTTTAAAAGGAATGTTTTGCCTCTACAACAGGTATGTTTTAAAAGGTATGTTTTGCCTCAACAAAAGGTATGTTTTGCCTCTATAAAAGGTATGCTTTAAAAGGTATGTTTTGCCTCTACAAAAGGTATGTTTTGCCTCTATAAAATGTATACCTTGTGGGTTGGAACAGACCGGTAACTGAACAAAATGGGTCTTTTCCCACCCACAAAACATGTCACCATGCAGACCTTGTTTGACTGGTTGTGGTTATGGTTGTTGTCATTGTTGATGATGATGATGATGATGATGATGATGATGATGATGATGATGATGTTGTTGTTCTTGTTAAGAGAAAATAATTTCAAATCATGCCATGTATTGCTCTTGAAGAAGTAGATGATGTGCTTCAAATTCAACTCTTTTTTTTGGTTTGGTCCAAACTCAGTTTATGCAAGTAAAGGAGCACAACTTTTTTTTTCTTTCTTTTTTTTTTCTGTCACCACAATATGCTCTCTTCATGTGTGGTTTTTATTTCCCCTAATTTTACAGTCAACATGTCAGTGTGCTTTCTAAATATGCACATTAGATTCTTCAATTTCAACTCAATTCAAATGCACATATATGTGTAACCGCTATGCCCAGTAAGGATAACTGATTCGGTTCCACAGACACTCTGGTTCACATATATACAAACTGAGGATTAACTGATTCAGTGAACTGACTGATATGGATTCTTACTGACTGATATAGAATAAAACAGAATAGATAAGAATATGTCTTTATCACAAAGTGTACTGGGGTCACAAGGGATATTGGGTGGGGGATAGTACATAACAAGATACGAACATAAATTGAAAATCATACACAAACACAGATACAGTAGAAATTAGGATACATACAAGTGCATATCAATATAAAAACTTGTGCATATTCACACATGCATGCACTGCACACACACACACACACACACACACACACACACACACACACACACACACGTTTGAACAGAAGCTGCATATTACATGTGGATGGGGCTGATGACTAGATCTTCAGGTAGATAGTTGTTGATTGCACAATTCTATTTATCATACTGGATTTGTTTGAGAGACAGGGCATTGACTGCTTTGGGGGAAAAGCTACTGGTGAAGCGATTGGTTTTTGTCCTTATACTTCTGTACCGTCGACCAGAGAGGAACATCTCAAAAAATCCCAAAAGCTGGATGTGATTCGTCCTGGCTGATTGATTTTGCTTTTTTGAGTAGCTGCTTATAATATATGTCTTCTAGAGAAGGCAGATCAGCCCCGGTAATCTTGGTGGCAGTTTTTACAATTCTGTTAAGGGCTGCAACTTCTGCCTTGGAAATGTTTCCGTACCAAACAGTAATAGCGAAGGTTAGCGCACTTTCAATGACTGCTCGGCAGAAATCAACCATGATTTCTTTTTTAATTCCAAACTTTTTGAGGCGCCGAAGAAAGTACAGGCGCTGTTGTGCTTTCTTAACAATGTTTTTTCTGTATGACTGACAAGGATTCTTATGCAGCACTGATCTTCTGTCGGTGACCAAACTCAAAGCGCTGAAGTTACAAACATGGTGTCATCAGCACAACAGGCCGCCGGACTGGGCACAGCCAACTGAGAGTTGCCTTTAGGCACACATCTCATTTCCTGTGTCATTCAGTCAGACTTCAGTCACACACACACACACACACGCACACACACACACACACCACACACACACACACACACACACCACACACACACACACACACACACACACACACACAATACAGTGGATTTTACAATGAAATTTTGCCAGAAACAACTTTCTTGTTGCCATGTATACATCACTTTTATTAGTGCATGCTACACCTGGTACCTCATTACATTTTCTCATCTGAATAATAAGCATCCAGTTCTAATGGAGGGGGAGAAAATTCTTGCAAGTGTAAGATTTGATCTCATTCTCTCAGATCTTCGCTTCCTAAGTGGACATGTTACCACCAGGCCACAATTCCACCAGCCAGTGACAAAATCTGCAGAGATGGTTGAAAAACGAATAACGGATGACGAAGAGGAAAGACGTGAGTCACTGAAACATTCTGGAGTCACACAGCATGTGAGGAAATATTTCTATGTTTCTCAGCCCCCCTCCGCACAACAGGATGAGACTGCTCAATTTCCCCTCAGTTCTCACTCGCATACTGGGTTCACAAAAATTAAGGACCACTTGTGAACTTGCAAAGCTTTCTTCTTGGGGACATGGTAAAATGGTGCTGAATTTTCAACAAACAGAAGTGTTTGCAGCCAATGTATTGAACGCCTTTCATTTATAAGGTGGAGTGATGGCCTAGAGGTACCGTGTCTGCCTAGGAAGCGAGAGAATTTGAGCACGCTGGTTCGAATCACGGCTCAGCCACCGATATTTTCTCCCACTCCACTAGACCTTGAGTTGCCATGGGTTCTTTTACGTGCACTAAGTGCATGATGCACACAAGACCTCGGTTTATCATCTCATTCGAATGACTAGCATCCAGACCACCACTCAAGGTCTAATGGAGGGGGAGAAAATACTGGCAATTGTGCAGGGATTCAAACCCGTGCGCTGAGATTCTCTCGCTTCCTAGGCGGACGCATTACCTGTAGGCCATCACTCCACAAGTTAATCATCTTTAGATCTCATGGAAACATACATGCCTCTATGAAGTGATCATGAACTTCTCGTAAATGTCAGGTCAGTTTTCTTGAAAATAAAAATGTTTCCTTTCATGGTATGTTTTCATATATTCACTCCTTATGATCTGAACTGGCTGGAAGACAGGCACAATGACCAAGTGGGGGTGGTTAAAGCGCTGGACTTTCAATCTGAGAGTCCCGGGTTTGAATCTTGGTAACGGCACCTGGTGCGTAAAGGGTGGAGATTTTTCCTGTCTCCCAGGTCAACACATGCAGACCTGCATTGTGTGTACATATGCAAGCAGAAAATCAAATACGCACATTAAAGATCTTGTAATCCATGTCAGCGTTCGGAGGAATTATGGAAACAAGAACATACCCAGCAAGCACACCCCCGAAAACAGAGTATGGCTGCCTACATGGCAGGGTAAAAACGGTCATACATGTAAAAGCCCACTCATGTATATATACATATACAAGTGAATGTGTGAGGTGCAGCCCACAAATGAAGAACTAGCTGGGAAAAGAAAATCTGAAGAAACTGTAGCTGACAGTCCGTGAGAATTTATGAAGATTCCAATCAGTTTCCTTTCTTTACAATGCATGCTAATGTTCGCTTTTGTCTTTTCCCATTTTAGCAGCTAAGCAACATTAAGTTTATACCTTAAGCGAGTTATTGATTATTCATCTCATTTTTTGGCCTCAATCAGGCCTTTTACTATATTTAGCCAAGTTAGTGACACTGTAACTCAGGCCTCCTATTTTCTTGCCTTTTTTCTTTAAATGCTAATTCTAGCCAAGTCAGAAATCTTTTTTCAATTATTTTTTTACATTGCAGTCATTTTGATGGTATCGTGCTGTTTATAGTATGTGTTATGTCTAATTATAATGAAATTACAAAAAGAAAAAAAGAAAATAGAACTAACATCTAGTAACTCAACATCTCAAGCAAGCTGCTTTCTACAATTTAGCCACTCGAACCTAGTCAGCAAGATCACAACTGATGCCATCTATTTAATAATTCATTCTCATTTTGTGTCATTTGTTCTTACATTAGGTGAATCAGGAACATGACAACTCATACAAGCTATTTACCTTTCAATTTTCCGTTCTGTTGTTTCAGTGTAATTGGTGAAATAACTTGTGCCTGCTATTTTCCTTTTTGATTTTGCAGTTCAATCAAAAGTCAGTACACATACCAAAGTGACTCATGCCAGCTATATTTCTTCATTCTGTGTCAATTTTAGATGAGCTAGGAACATCATTTATCCCATCTATTTTCCATCCTGTTTTCCAGTTTTATCTAAGTTAGCACCATCATAACTCAAACCATGTATTTTCCATCTCATTTTCTAACTTTAGCTGAGTTAGTGACCATGCCACTCATACCATCTATTTTCCATTTTTAGCTGAGTTAGTAGCATTGTGACTCAACTGCCATACATTTTCATGTCATTTTCCAACTTAAGCTCAGTTAGTAACAACTAATATTACAACTCATGCCATTTACTTTCCATCTCATTTTCATTTTTTTCCCCTCAGTAACAGTAACATTTAAACTCATGAAAGCTATTTCCATCTGATTTTCAATTTATAGCTGAGTTAGTAATATTCTAACTCATGCCATCTACTTTCTATCTTGATTTCCTTTTTTTCTGAGTTAGTAATATTCTAACTCATGCCATCTACTTTCTATCTTGATTTCCTTTTTTTCTGAGTTAGTAATATCATTATTCATGCCAATATCATAACTCATGCCAGCTATTTTTCATCTCATTTTCCAATTTTAGCTAAGTTAGTAACATTGCAACCCATGTCATTCACTTTCCATTTTTATTTGAGTAACATTGTAAATCATGCAAGCAATTTTCCTTCTCATTTTGCAATTTGTTCTCAGTTAAAACATCCCAACTCTTGCCAGCAATTTCCCTTGGCAGTTTTGCGATTGGCCTTGCACCAGTTTAGCCCATGTTAGTACACAAGCATATTTTAAACCAATTATGCTCTTTTGCAATCAAATTTAGTGATTCTATCCAAGTTGGCAGCATGCTATGACAAGTGTCAGCAGTCACAGCAAACCAAAAAATAATGAGTGCCACTCCCGATACAAGAGGAAAATGCCATACCCTTCACTTGCAGCAGACACAGTTTTACCCTAGGCCACCACACAGGGACTTAACAACACACCTGTGTCGGTGAACAGGGAGACAGGACACAGAATTAAACGCAAGCCAAGTTCCATCACTTCTTTGTTTACATACTACAGAGTTCAGTTACTTAACTTTACAAGCAACAGCAGCAGCAGCAGAAGTAGTAGCTTGTGTAGCAGCAACAATATGACTGCCATTCTGCCGTTTTATTGTGCTATCATTGAGATGTAATGTTGATGCTTTCTTAGTAATGAATGATAAAATAAATAAATAAATAAATAAATGAATAGATAAATAAATGAAATTACACAAGAATGCATGTCCACATGCACGCACGCACACACACACACACACACACACACACACACACACACACACAGCAAAAAAGAACGAAAGAGAACACTGGTGTGTCACAAAAAGGCGAACAAGAAAACTGATACAACTTAGAAAACAGTGAACACTACAGTCACTTACAACATGAAAACTACAACTTGTACAATAAGCCAAAGAAGAGGATGAGGTGAGAAGAATAAAAGGGTAACGGAGAAGGTGAGAAAAGAAAAAATATGAGACAGGGAAAATGGAGGTGTCACTGAAATCGGATAAATATATACCCTACGTCACATCTCCTAGGTAGATGCCTGACCAATAGCATAACCCAACATGCTTAATCAGGCCTTGAGTGCATGCATACATGTATATATCTTAGTACCTATCAGCGTGGATTTTTTCAACACAATTTTGCCAGAAGTCAACACTTATGTTGCCCTGGGTCCTTTTTTGGTGCGCCAAGTGCATGCTGCACACAGGAACTCTGTTTCTCGTCTCATCCAAATGATTAGATGCTCAGTTTGTTTGGGGGAGAAAAGGCGAGACCCAGATTCAAACCCAGACCCTCAGACACTGTAGTGGCAGACAAGCACCTTAACCTATAAAGAATTCAAACACAAAGGAAAAGGCAGAAGATGAGGAGGAGGAAGATAATGGGGATGAAGGAGGGGAATAAGGAAACAAAGAAGTGGGTGGGTGGAGGACAGGAATAATAATACTACTGATAGCAATCTAACATAGTAACAATGAAACTAATGACAACAATAAATAAGTGTGTGTGAGTGTGTGAGTGTGTGTGTGTGTGTGTGTGTGTGTGTGTGTGTGTCTAATCACCAATTGTAAACAGACATGAAATCAAATAAAAATATCAAATGAAACCAACTGCAAAAACAACCACTGATCAGAAAGGAAACCCACATGCCCTCCCCATGAGAACAACAAAACCCTACAGTACACAACAGTACACAACAAACAACAACATTTTCTATACTTACAGGCATGGTGAAGATGGAGGAGAAGATGGGGAAACTGTTCAGCAGTGATCACTTCTCTCAACAAACCACTGCTGTTCGTTTTACTGATCTCTTCCTGGTCTCTGGCTGTTACTGGACAGACGGGAAAAACAAAATGATACTGTGACACAGTGTGAGGATGGAAAAGGTGAAAGGCAGTGAAAAAAGAGAGAGGGGATGGGGGCGGTGGAGGCAGAGACAGACAGACAGGGGGACAGAGATTCAGACTGACTGGAACAGGACCATCACAATAGCCAAGTGGTTAAAGTGTTCAACTTTCAATCTGAGGGTCGCGGGTTCAAATCTCAGTAACTGCCCCTGGTGGGTCTTTTAGGGTGGAGATTTTTCCGATCTCCCAGGTCAACATATGGGCAGACCTGCTTGTGCCTGAACCCCCTTTGTGTGTATACACAAGCAGGAGATCAAATACACATGTTAAAGATCCTGTAATCCATGTCAGTGTTCAGTGGGTTATGGAAACAAGAATATATCCAGCATCCACACCCCCAAAAACAGAGTATGGCTGCCTACAAGGTGGGGTAAAAACAGTCATACACGTAAAGGCCACTCGTGTACATACGAGTGAATGTGGGAGTTGCAGCCCATGAACGAAGAAGACTGGAAATGACAGACTTGCCTGGAGTTTCCAAACACCACTCAATGTGACTAAAAACCCACAAACCAAACTGTCAAAATCACAATTAAAAAATACAGACATCAAAGCAACATATTTTAAGTGCTAGCCTTCATACTACAGCCTTTCAAAATGATGAAAATGACTTCAAAGTATGCTTACAAATATGTATGATAGTCAGTGGTGTTACTATGACCATCAGAACAGCAGAGGTGGCAACTGCTGGCCTGACTATCTGGGCTAGAATTTGATTTCAGTGGAGAGTGTCTTGCCCAAGTAACATCCCCACTCTCTCAACCAAGAGGGTTTTAGGGCAGTCAGCATTGGAATGATACAGTCAGCAATGGGAATCATTCCCAAAGGCCAACTAGCTCCAGAGGCTGCAGAACTAAGAGCCAGGGCAAATTTGCCTCCTGGTTTGAGAGTCATAGTCCTTCACAAAAGACAAACCTGTAAATGAATTCCCATTGCAACAGAAATCTGATAATACAGCTCTCACTTTGCTACTGGGTTAACTGTTTGTGTCAATCTGTGACAACAATATAAAACCATAGCATTTAAGTATTCTGAAACAGACTGCAAAAGTAAGCCTTCAAGCCAGTCTTTGAAAGCTGATCAATATGGCTACAAAGAAAAAGCTTACGAACATTAAGAGCAAAAATTCATAATTATATGAACAGACTTCAAACTGAAACCTATACACGGTATCTACAACTTACAGATATATATGTCTTCAAAGTATGCCTACAAACCTGACACTATAACAAGGAAAATGAGTTCAATTCAAACAAAGTAATCAGACACAAGCCTTAAAAAAAAAAAAATGTGATGAAACTGAATGACTTTTATTTTAAGCTTACAAACTTCTCTATGCCTGACCAGCGTGTCAGGTTTTATGTGCAGACCAGGCATATGCCTTTATTATTTTCATTTTGATTAATTAATTAATCTATTCTTTACACAGATATATGTAGTAGAATTTCAATCAGTCAGCACACTTTGGCACCTCCTTGAAACTGAAGCTTACCTGAGCCTTTTCTTTAAAAATGTGATGAAACTGTTCAATTTGAAAGTCAAATTACAAACCCAAGTCTTTCAAAATTAAAAAAGACACCTAAAATTAACTCACAAGCCTACAAATCAGAGCCTTTAAACACACACACATACAAATAAAAATTATACATCATACATATATGCACATATTGTGCTGACCATGTACTGACGGGAACACCAACATGGGTTTCACCACAAAAACAGTACAACTTGCCCCTCCCCTTCATATGTAAATTACATATATAACATATGTATAATACATACAATGATACATACATATATATATATATATATACACACATATATATATATATAGAGAGAGAGAGAGAGAGAGAGAGAGAGAATAGATATATATGTATATATGTTTATTTATAAACAAAGAAGCCACCACCCATTTTGAACCCCACCACGCACGCACGCACACACACACACACACACACACACACATACACACATGTATAAGCACATGACCAAAATGGGCATTTTTAGAGATTTTCAATACTACCACCCCACCCCAAAGTTCAGTTTTAAAGATTACCTTTATCTTTCCTGGACAAGACAAAAGCACAGACAAATATTTTGGTTGCTTCAATAAACAGGTACTGGAGATTGGGACCAATTCTTTCCCATTCAAGATAAGCTGATTTGCAACTGTTAGAAATGTGCTTCTGAAAGAATTAAAGGACAGACTGTGGTCAATAACTGACACCAAAGTCCCATAATTATATGGCAATTAAGAGAACAAACCGGAGCCTTTTGAAACAATAATGAAAGTGACTCCTAACCTACCAACCAGAGCCTGTACATGTGTTCATGTACAGCAGTTTGTCAAGGGTGGGGTCCAGTGGAGGTGGTGGGGGGAGGAAGTAGGTGGGGCGACACCCAAGGACTCTAAACTTGACACTCCAGATAAGGCTGGCTACTATCAGGGCCTGAGTCAACAAGGGGCTGGCCAGAAGGAAGGGGTGGGGAGCAGGGTGCGAGGGGAGGTAAGGGCTGGGGGGGCAGAGCAACTGGTCTCTGCAGAGTCAGGAATGGGGAAGAATGGTTGACACTGCCCCTCCAGTCCAAACCTACCACTGCTGGTGTACAGCAAACAGTCCTACTGACACACTGTCACTGGTAGTGGTATGCCAGTGAACGTGCTCACACACATGCTTGCATGCACGCACATACGCACATGCATGCCGTGGTCACTCACCCATGCACACATGCATGTGTACACAATCATGCAGAGACATGCACACATGCATGCGCACACAAGAAACACACCCAGACTTTTCTCTCCCCTCTTCCACCCCCCACTTGCACCCAAGCCCCCCGACCCCCTCCACACACACTGCACATTCAAATTTTATCACATCTCTTAAGAGTTCCTTTCCTTTTGTGTGCATGCATGTGTGTGCATGCATTCATCCATGGATGTGTGTGTGTGTGTGTGTGTGTGTGTGTGTGTGTGTGTGTGTGTGTGTGTGTGTGTGTGTGTGCATTAGTGTGAGCATGTGCACATGTGTATGTGTGCACGAGCATGTGCACATATGTATGTGCGCGCATGCATGTGTGTGTATGGATCTGCGTGCATGTGAGTGCACACACATAAGTATGCATGTGTAAACTTATCATCTGATATGAATACAACTACAAGCACGAGTGTGTGCTTGTCTATCAGTGCATGCGCACACCTCAGTGAAAATGTGTGTTGCACATGTATGTAAACATTCACGCCGGTAATGTATAGATCTCTTTAACAACCAAAGCATCCTTGTATCCGTGAACATAATTTGTCAGGGGATGGCATGGGCAGGGAAAACTTGTCCACACCTGTTAATTCTAGAAAGTATTTATGTTGCTGGCAAGTCTTGTTGTCCCATGCAACATAGTATTATACACTCCACTTCATGACAAGCTACAGTAGTTTCAGAACTGTTAATTAGAGCCTTTAATCAACAGCCTTCAATTATGTTTGAATATTTCCTAATGAGATCAACTGGTCTGTCCTAATAACTGTCTGGACACCGGCATTTAGAACTGCACTATATATATATATATATATATCAAACTGGTGAATGTATAGTTTCAAACAGCTTTAGTTTATAAATTCAAAAATATCAGTTCCACATTCTTATTTGCTTTTTGTGCTTGTGGATAAAAACTCCATACCGTACTAACTTGTTTTGATAGCTCTAGAAGTTGGCTTTAAAATGGGTTATTTTCTACCAGCCATTTATGTATTCATACTGATCATTTGGGACATATGGGACATTCATGCTGGGGTTTGTTCTATTTCCATAATCCACAGATCACATAGCTCCATGCTGGGGTTTGTTGTTTCCATAATCATCAGATCACCAAAATGTGTTGTGTGTGAAGAAAATGCAGTATATATCAATAACTTTTTTTTTCTTCTTCACCTTGTGCATGCACATAAAAAGATTCAATCAGATAATAATAATAATAATAATAATAATAATAAACCAATAGGCACGTCCCCTCAATTCCTGTCCTGGGAGACTGGACAAACCCTACAAGTTACAACACTGGGCTCTGCTTAGATTTGAACCCTAGATACCACACAGCAAGTTCAATGCTGTAACCACTTGGCCACTGGCTATTGTGCCTGTCATACCCCTTGTTCAATGGAGACTTCAACTGCTGCATAACTCTTCTTCAAGCCCCCAGTGGTTACATAAAAACACCCAATGCCCTACAACACCACAGTGAATGTCATGATCAAACAATGATGACAGCAAATCAGAAAACATATTACTTGACACACTGCACTGCACACTCAATTTAAACACCAATTTCACAGTGCAAGTGACTGACAACTGCGTTAAGTGAACCTACTGGGCTCTGGAATGCTGCATGTCTTCTGGTCTGCTGGCAGTCTTGTTTGAGCAATTCACACACACACAGTGTGTGTGTGTGTGTGTGTGTGTGTGTGTGTGTGTGTGTGTGTGTGTGTGTGTGTGTGTGTGTGTGTACATGTGTGTTAATGTGTGTCTGAGGTCTGTGCAGTTCATAAAAAAAACACATATTATGCAAACTTCACTTACAATCCATGTAATTGCTACAGATCTAATATTAACTCTAGAAGAAAAAAAAATTCATCAATCAAAAGTATGTAAACAATCAACAATGTGTATAATTTAATAATTTCATTTTGTGAGCATGTAATTTTTTAATGTTCAATTGTATTGTGCACATTGATTCAATCAATCATCTTTTTTCTTTTCTTTTTTTTATTAGTGTGTGTGCGTGTGTGTGTGTGTGTGTGTGTATGTATGTATGTGTGTGGGTGGGTGTGGGTGGGTGTGTGTGTGTAAATGTATGTATCTTATCTAACTTCATCATTTCATTTTATCTTGTGTGTGTGCATCATTTGCTGTCTATGTGTGTATGTATGCATGTGTATGCAGATGCATATTCTGAGTATGTGTGAGTGAGTACATGTATGTGCTATAAGCACAGTCACATGTGTGCGAGTGCATGTAAACATGCCCGCTGGATATTTATAGATGTATACGCTTGTGTGGACAGATGGATATATATATATATATATATATATATATATATATATATATATATATATATATACACACATGCATGCATAAATCATACAGACTTGTGACAATGATGATGATGATGATGATGATGATGATGATAACATATTGTGTCAATGCATGCAATTTAAGCACTGAATCCCAGGCGTGGCCATACACAGTATATACAC
>NC_134910.1:16108432-16155932 GCF_041734735.1 Babylonia areolata | reverse complement strand
TTCGTTTTTCCATAAAGGTATTTATTCTTCATGGAAAACGAAGACGTCACGTATGGGCTCAGTTGGATTCAGTGATTCACTGATAATAACATATTATCATCATCCAGTGAAGCCGGTGTGAAACAACAAGCTTGTGCATAGTGGTGGGCCGGTATTCAGTGGGTTTTTTGTTTTGTTTTGTTTTGTTTTTTGGTTCTTTTTTTCTTTTCTTTTTTTAAAACAGCTCACTATCAAGACTGTCTCGATCAGTTTTGCGGAGTTGTAACTGGTTAGGTACACTGAATTTCCCCTCTGCAGCTTATCGCTTTAATACGCCGTGTATTACCGGACCGCTGAGAATCATACAATGATATTCCCTTTAAATTAACATCCCGTCCTGCATTTTCCATGTACGTGCATCAGTAATAGTGGAGGGAAACTGGCAACTGAGATCACCACTGACTGCACTGATGTGAGACGCGGCTGACTGAGCCGGGATTTGAGACTTTGTTCTAAATTATTTTAACTGCTGATGAATGTTCGATGGCGCCTGCCGTGGGTACTGAAACCGGCGTGGAGATTTTGGCAACTGGTGGGTAAAAGGTGGAGATTTTTCCGATCTCCCAGGTCAACATATACTCCAGACCTGCTGTTGTGCCTGAACCCTCTTCGTGTGTATACGCAAGCACGGGATCAAGTACGCGGAATATATATCATAGATCATGTTCCAGGTTATGATGTGTTCATAGTAAATAAAAAACCCAAAAGAGGAGTTTCACTTTATACTGATAAATCCTTGAATGCAAGAGAATGTGAGGAAATGGATGGAAATGAGTTTGAAGAAAGTGTTTGGTGTACGTCTGTCAGTGTAAATAGGGATAGAGTATTATTTGGTTGTATGTATAGAACCAGAGTCCAACTGAAACACAAGCACTGAAGAAAATGATGCCAAACTATTTCAAGTTTTAAATTCCAATTTAAGTGTTAAATATAATAAAATATGTATTGTGGGGGATTTCATCTACCCATAATGTCAGCTAGAGATGGGATGGAATGTGATCCGGAGAAAAGGGTGAAAAGATTTTAGAGAATACCCGAGATGCATTTCTTATTCAGAAAGTAACAGAGCCAACAATAAAACGAATTGGCCAGAACCCAACCTTGGATGACTAGGTTTTTGTAAACGAAGATGATTTGATTTCATGTATTACCCACCAAGACCCATTTCGGAAAAGTGACCATGATGTTTTATTATTCCAACTCTATGTCCCAAGAGAAAAGATAAACAAGACATTGAAGTTTGAATATGACTTGAATAAGAGCAATTACAATGAACTAAGAAATATTATTGCAATAAGTCATTAACTGGGAGCCTATGGTGGACATGAATGTGGAATTGTCATGGAACTATACTGTTAAAGATGTCCTCATGTCGGGTATGGAATCTTGTATACCTAATTGAAATCGAATAATGGTAAACAAATCAAACCTGTCTGGTTGAACAAAAAAACTATGAGAATTATATATATATATATATATATATATATATATATATATATATATATATATAATTCTCATATATATATATATATATATATATATATGTATGTATAAAGGAAAAAAGAAGTATAATCTTTACAAACGCTTTTTACAAACCAAGAAGGGGGTTGAATACAAACGTTATATCAAAGCAAGGAATGAATGTAATAAAATACAAACGAAAACACGTAGAAAATATCAGAAAAATATTGCAAACGAAGGGAAAACGAATCCAAAGAAATTTTGGAAATATGTTCAAGGATAAATGAAAACAAATTTGGGTATTAATACTCTTAAATAAACCAGATGGTTCCCTGGCGGTGTCTGATGAAGAAAAAGCAGAAACTCTATAGTTTTTGTTTTGTTTTGTTTTGTTTGTTGTTGTTGTTGTTTTTTGTTTTTGTTTTTTTGTTTTTTGTTGTTTTCAAGTGTGTTCACTAGAGAGAACACAGCAAATATCTCAGACTTAGGCAGTAAATCTAATGGTACAACACTTTGTGATATAAGATAAACTCCTCTTGCTGTTGAGAAGAAATTACAAGAGTTAAATAGTAAAAAGGCTCAAGGACCAGTAAGATTCCACCTAAAGTGCTAAAAGAGGTTAGCAGGAAGTTATCTTTTCCGCTGTGTCAGCTTTTCAATAAATCACTAGAAACTGGTATACTTCCAAAAGATTGGAAAAGCGCTAAAGTAACAGTAATTTTCAAAAAGGGTACAAAATCTGATGCTAGTAATTATAGGCCAGTAAGCTTACCCTGTATTGTATGTAAGATGCTGAAGTCTGTTATAAGAGATGCCATAGTAGGACATTTTACCGATAATTTATATGCAGAATGTCAGAATGGTTTCAGAAAAAGACGTTCATGTATAACTCAGCTACTTGAAGTTATGGAAAACCTTACCAGCTTAATGGATGATAATCAGCCAGTTGTTATTATTTATCTTGATTTCAAGAAGGCGTTCGATTCTGTCCCGCATAAACGACAATTGTTAAAACTCCAGTCTTACGGTATCCAGAGTGGTGTATTTCAGTGGATAAGCAACATTTTACAGGGTCGTTCACAAAGGGTACGTGTGGATGAATATTTATCAAATAAAGTTGATGTTCTCAGTGGCATCACACAAGGCATATAGTATTCTGGGTCCTATCCTATTTACAAAATTTATAAATGACCTGCCAGATAAAATCCAAAGCATATGTAAAGTATTTGCTGATGACACAAAAATCTACAATATATATAGTAGTAGGCCTCCTTCGGTCATGGCTGACCAGTAGTAGGCCTCCTTCGGTCATGGCTGACCATGGATAGAGTATATCTGACCTAATGTTTAATTGGGCTGTCTGCTTGGACCAAGTAGCGTCGCCTGTGACTGTAGAGACCGATGCAAGAGAGACAGTCTCTGTCGTAGCGATCGCATGTGTAAGCTGATGCTGGTCTGTCGGCTGCCGTCCCTTTTCTGCGAGTTCGCTTTTCTGCTGCAGCAGCTGACAGTTTATCCTCACCAATCCGTAGCTGATTCTTGAGATTGCTTCTCCATCAGTCTGTTGCGGTCATCTGCAAGGTCGTCCCAGGACTCAGTGTTGATCTCAAGCGCCTTCATGTCACGTTTGCAAACGTCTTTGTATCTCAGCTGTGGGCGGCCGATGCTTCTCTGCCCCGTGGCGAGTTCTCCATGAAGGATGTCTTTTGGGATGCGACCATCTTCCATGCGGTGAACGTGGCCCAGCCAGCGCAGCCGACGCTGTCTCAGCATGGTATACATGGTCGGGAGGCCAGCGCGAGTCAGGACTTCAGTATTTGTCACCTTGTCTTGCCAGGAGATGCCGAGTATGCGCCGTAGACTTCTCAGGTGGAAGGTACTGAGCCTTTTCTCCTGACGAGCATGTGTAGTCCACGCCTCACTGCCATACAGCAAGGCGCTGAGGACGCAGGCGTTGTATGCAGCTATCCTTGTCTTCGTGGTCAGCTTGGGATTTGTCCACACTCTTTGTGTGAGGCGGGCTAGCGTTGTGGCTGCCTTCCCGATCCTCCTGTCGATCTCGGTGTCAAGGGAGAGGTTGTCGGTGATGGTGGACCCAAGGTAAGTGAATTGATGGATGGCTTCAAGCTCATAGTCATCAGTGGTGATGGCTGGTGGAGATGGCGTGTCTTGGCCAAGGACATTTGTCTTCTTGAGACTGACTGGGTGTGGGTCACAACTGCGGCATCGTCAACAAAGAGCATGTCTCTGATGAGGGCTTCGCGGACTTTTGTCCTTGCTCTGAGGCGGGCGAGATTGAAGAGCCTGCCATCTGGTTACGCATACCCAGATTCAAACACTCGACTATTGGCCGCCGTTCTTTCTCTGTTTCTGGACCTTGCGATTGGAATGAACTTCCTTTTTCGCTTCGTCAAGTCTCCACACTCAGCTCTTTCAAGTCTGGCCTTAAAACCCACCGCTTCCCAAAATAGCCTCCCTTGCCTGCCCTTCCTTGTCTTTAGTTTCTACAGTATTAGAGTTATGCATGCGTGTGAATGACTGGTGCGAAAGCGCTTTGATTTGTCTCTGCACAAGATCCAGCGCTATATGAATACCATTATTATTATTATTATTATTATTATCTGATCTGGTCCGCAGGTAGATCCCTTCTTGCGCTGTGCTGAACGCATGCCTCAGGAGAAGAGCAAAGAAGATTCCAAATAGGGTTGGGGCGAGGACTCGACCTTGTTTGACACCGCTGCGTACGTCGAAGGGCTTGGAGAGGTTACCATTAAACTGCACCGTCCCTTTCATGTTGGAGTGGAAGGACTCAATCAAGCTGTGCAGTCTGGGGGGACAGCCGATCTTTCGAAGAGCCCTGAAAAGGCCGTCTCTGCTGAGTACGTCAAAGACATTGGTGAGGTCAATGAATGCGACATACAGGGGCATCCTCTGCTCTCTGCACTTCTCCTGGATTTGGCGAAGGGAGAAGATCATGTCTACCGTGGATCTCTGCTCGGAAACAAAAAATCTACTGATAAAGCAGCTGATAATAATGCCATTCAAAAAGATTTAAAGATGTTGCAAGAATGGTCAGATACATGGAACCTCTGTTTTAACGTATCAAAATGTAAGGTTATGCACATTGGCAAACAAAACCCTGGTTATGACTACACTATGAATATTGGTAATCATGTTCAAACTACAATTGAATGCGTGTAAAGAGGAAAAAGATCAAGGAGTGACGTTTGATGACAAACTTTCCTTTGGGCCTCACATTCAGAGAATTATAAATAAAGCTAACCATATGATTGGAATTATAACGAGAGCTTTTACTTTTATAGATAAGGTTACCCTTTTGAAATTATATAAGGCTTTTGTTAGACCTCATTTGGAATATGGAAATGTTGTGTGGTATCCTACATGGAAATATCAATCGATAGCCATTGAAAATGTTCAAAGGAGAGCTACTAAAATGTTGAAGGAATGCCAGAATATGACATATGGAGAAAGACTAATTAATTAAGTATTCAAATTTGCACACTCAGAAGGGACGAAGGATTAGGGGAGATTTGATACAGACTTACAAAATCATTAACAACATTGAGGAGGAGATTGATACTAACAAATTGTTTACTCTTCACCAATCAAGCATAACTTGACGAGAAATTCTGAAGGAAAAATATTTGTTCAACCATTTTGCACTAACAAAAGAAATTATTACTTTTCTATTTGTGTTGTTAACATGTGGAACTCATTACTACCTTCAGTTAAATTTGCAAAAGATACCTGACTCAACAGTTTTAAAAACTTTCTGGACTGCGATCCAAAATTTGGTAATATGTTCTATGAATTTGACGAATAATTTCTTTGATATATCTAAAATGAAGCATGCAATGCAGACCAAAAAGATACTAATACAAAGAGGGGACGTTTTAGGCCGCGAGGACTAAAGGCAAAAATGCCAATCCCTACTACTACTACTACTTCTACATCAATATACAATCATTTTAGCATCCTAAATCATTGCTGGGTTACCGGCATTTCTCTGGTTTGTGGGACAAAAAACGGAAAAAGCTAGATGGTGGCACGTTAGTTTAGTGACTGAATCCGCATCAAAACCGAGTAAAATAACGAACAAAATAAGATTGCGTCGAAGTCCACTGAAAATGGGTTCAGTACAACATCTATACTAATGGTAATATTGTTTCATACATGGACACAAATTGCCGGTAAAATAGGTTCCCGAATTTAGGATGCTGAAATAGGACTTTACAATAATATAGCAATTTCCCCATAATCGTGTGAGGATTATGACAGCAGCCAAAGCTATGTTTCAGAGATGTGTTTTGTAGTTTAAGTGTACGATTATTTTCTTTTCCACGAACAAAAGCGGAATGGAACAACTTACAGAGGAGTCAGCTGTGTCAGTCTTACAAATCGGTCAGGTGACAGCTGACATACGTGCTGCGATAAAAGGTATATAAAATTATGTTGCTTGATTAAGAACCTCATGAGTCAGTTTTTGTATTTTGCCGAAAAATGCTCACTGCATGCAGCTGCTCCGTGCACTGCTGTGCATATAAGCTCTGGATCGCAGCCACAAAGCCTACCTTGACCCATTAACCTTATATCCATCAGCACTGCGAAGACTGTTACTACCTAGCTCAAAAGTGTAACAGAATCAGTTCAAACTCTGAATTCGAATGAGGGCGAAGTCGAACTTTCCAACTTTCCTTTACACTGTTAAAGCCGCTTTGCATTAAATTCCCATGGAACGTGTGTGTTCTTCAAGCGCTCGACTGCTGTGTGTGAAAAATGGTGGTCTCGCATTGTTTCAGAAAACGAAAGTTGAAATGAAGGCGTCAACAGGACTGCGAAAATTTACCAGTCTCTCAGTCTCCGCTCCCGGACTGTGCTTCGGTACAGTGGTAAGGGACGGGAGAACAGCTTCGTCGACTCTGGACTATGTCTTCTCTGATCAGATTTCAAGAAAATTTATGTCGAACTATCTCCACCAGCGCATTTCTTTGTCTGATCGACATTGTTTGTGGAGCGACCGTAGGCTTGCACGACCATTTAACATCAGCGTACGGCAGAAAAGCAGTTCTTCATCATCCAGTGGTCGCACAGTGCTGACCTTTCCACGGGAATGGAAGGGAAGAAAGACAGATGCATATTACGGTTTAGCAGCATTCGTGTTGATCGGAGGTGTTTTGTACGCCAGTTTCAAGTATCGTTCCATCGCCAAAGAATCGGCGTGCGAAGCAGGGGTGGATGTGCCAGAGATTGACACGAAGAAGAAACTCGGATTGAAAAGGACGGCAGATGCGTATAAGTCGTTGACACTCCAGGAGGCAATTGCACAAGCTTCCGATTTATGTCAAAGAGTGAAGGTTATCATCTATATCTACTTCTGTATTGCTTTTCTAATGCTAGTTAATTTGCTTCTCTCTCTCTCTTTCTCTCTCTCTCTCTCTCTCTCTCTCTCTCTCTCTCTCTCTCTCTGTCTCTGTCTCACTCTGTCTATATATATATATATATATATATATATATATATATATCATTATATGATACACCCCCCCACACCACACACACACACACACATATATATATATAAATAAATATAAATAATTATTTATACATATATAAGGGGGGGGGGGGGGGGGGGCTTGCATTGCCCCCTTCATGTGAATAGAAGATGAAATATCCACATTAAAGATCCAGCAATCCATGTTAGCATTTTGTTTTGGAATTTGTACAAACACACACTCACTCACTCACTCTCTCTCTCTCACTCTCTCTCTCTCTCTCTGACTCTCTCACACACACACACACACACACACACACACACACACACTGCCTAAATGGCTGGTAAAAATTATGAAACATATATAATCCAATTTGCAGATCTATCTATGAATGTGAGGGTTGCAGACTGCATGTGAATCCTTGGGTGCCTTTGAAATAATGTTGGTGGCTCACACTTACCACAGCAGCAGATTATGACTGTCAGGACGGCAGAGAAACCATTACCATCTATTCTTGATAATAGTAATAGTAATGAGTATTTATATAGCGCTGAATGAAGTGCTTCTTCTGGGTTTTGACTGAATAATTTTGGCAGCTCTTGAAGTTTAGTAAAAAAAAAAATGTTTTTTTCCCCAACAATTAACAACTGTCATGGACTTTCACAGTAGTTAATCCACATAAATTTAGACTGAAGCGGCAACTCCCCAAAACTGTGTTTTGAGTAAAAAAAGGAGGCAGTTGTTATTTTTAAATCTGGCAAGAGGAAAATTATAAATGGTACCTGGTCTTGAGTTTTGGCCCAAGAAAGTTGGCAGATCAAAAACCTTTGCTTCAGGTGAATGGCAGCTGTCTTGAAGTTTGCATTGTCTTCAGGCAAACAGCAAAGACGGCTTCAGAAACCTTGCAGATGCATATGGTTTCAGTTGGTGACTTGTTTATTTTTGGCAGATATTCAGAATTTTGGATCTATAAAGATGGCATGTTGGACACTGGCAGAATTGGCAGGTGTTCAGAATTTTGGCTTCCAAGTTCCATTGTAGGAAACGTTTGATTAGTTTGTAAACATGTTTGCATACTTAACTCTCTCCATACGAACGGCGAAAGAGACGACGTTAACAGCGTTTCAGCCCAATTAACATCATCAAAATATTGCAAGCGGAAGGCTCTTATACTGAAGAGGTGAATGTTGACAAAGAATACCACAATTCTGACGATGGAAGCTAAAGGTTGTGTCATTCAGACACCCACTGGACATCCGAGGGGTCTGTGTAGAGGAGAAGAGAGGACTGGCCGTACTGAGTGAGTTAATGTTAATTAGGCTGTCAATATTAATGGCTGTTGCATTTTTGTGGATGTCTTGTAGTTTAAATCAAGATTTCAGTAATTTGATCATCATAATAATACTTCTACTGATAGTAACAATGAATGCTTATAGTTATATAGCACACTGTCCAGAAACCTCATCAATATGCTTTATGAAACATGTTTTTTTTTCCCCATAACACAGAACTTCAATGTTACATATATACACATCAAACTGTACACATACATGCCCCCATCCTCACACACACACACACACACACACACACACACACACACACACCACACACACACACACGCACATACGCACGCATGCACGCACGCACGTACACACACACACACACACACACACAAATAATTAATATGAATTATTTTCAGGACGAGAGTGGATCCCCAGGTTTGGTGGTGGCTGTCAGTGTGGATGGTCAGCTTGTGTGGGCACAAGGTGAAACTGTGTGTGTGTGTGTGTGTGTGTGTGTGTGTGTGTGTGTGTGTGTGTGTGTGTGTGCTCATGTGTGTGTGTGCTCATGTGTGTGTGTGTGTGTGTGTGTGTGTGTGTGTGTGTGTGTGTGTGTGTGTGTGTGCCTGCTTGTGTGTGTGTGTGTTCATGTGTGTGTGTGTGTGTTCATGTATGTGTGGTCATGTGTGTGTTTATCTGTGTGTGTGTTCATGTGTGTGTGTGTGTGTGTGTGTGTGTGTGTGTGTTCTTGCTTGCACGGTGGAAAAGAAAGAAAGATGCTGAAAGATAGAGATGGAGACAGAAAAAAGGAAAAAAAAAAAGAAAAAAAGAAAAAGAGAAAGACTGACTGATACTTGACCTAGCGATAGTGAATGTGAAGAAAATCTATCTGTCTCTGTGTATCTCTGTATTCTTTACTCACTGCTGTCACTTGGTGTCAGATCAGTTCACTGTCATAGCCTTTAAATCTTCAGCAAGAAATCATGTGTGTGTGAGTGTGTGGGGAGGGGTTTCAGAAGGGACGCTGACAGGAAGAGACAAGTGAATGCACACTGTCAGTATCAGTATCAGTATTAGCAGCTCAAGGGGGCATCACTGCATTCAGACAAATCCATATACGCTACACCACATCTGTCAAGCAGATGCCTGACCAGCAGCATAACCCAACATGCTTAGTCAGTCCTTGAGAGAGAGAGAGAGAGAAAAAAAAAAGAAAAAGAAAAAAAAAAGAAAAAAGAACTAAATGAATATTTAAAATTTTAAAAATGAATAAATAAATAAATTGTTAAAAAAAAAAAAAAGCTAAAAAAGAAAAGAAAAAGAAGTAAATGAATATTTGTATAAATAGATGAATTGGAAAAAAAAGATAATAATAATGATAAATTATAATAATACTGTGAAAGGGAAGAGAGAGAAATAGTCAGTCAGACAGTCTCTCCGACAGACAGACAGGGAGAGGTGGAGACAGACAAACACAGAAAGAGACAGAGACAAGCAAGGAAACAGATGAGGGTGGAGGGGAAGGGGGGTGGAAAGGAGAGAGAGAGAGAGCAAGGGTATACAACTTTAATGTGTGTCAATGCAGGTGTGTATATTTGTGGTGTGTGTGTGTGTGCATGAGCATTATATGCTGCCAACAAGTCTGTGTTTAGATGTCTTCAATACTGTGCAATGTTATTTTGGACCAAGCACATCAAGTTAATGTGAGAGTGTGTTCATTTATCATGAGTGCTCTCTGTGTTTGTTGATCAGCTGTAGTATTGAAAACAGGATGCTTTTCTCATGAAAATATGTTCACTTAAGGTTGAAGTATCAGTGTTCAAGATAAACCATACATTTACCATGCATATGAAATGAATAACTCACTGCAATGCATTCGTTCATCAGATTTTTGTTCTTCCCCAAAACATTATTTATCAGTAGGCACTGTATCATCAGATCATACACAAAACATCTATTTCACATACAATACAAATGAAACTCAAAGAACACCGGAAGATTAAATAGATAAAATCAAGAAATTATAAGCACTTGACTATTCAGATGATCAAGACAGATACATTGACAAAGAGACAAAAATTAAAGATAAAACCTTATGCTATAAATACTTGATCAAATAGGCAAATGTGAAATATCACAAATGCAATATGTACCTGTTTCAGCACATACACACACACACTGGAATATATATATATATATTGCAGTTCTTTAGGCTCTGGGTGAAACCTGGCTATTGTGAATTTGCATCACAACATGTACGTCATGGCATGCTTTCATCATAATAGCTGCGTAAGAGTGACCCTGGTAACATGTAAACAACTTATCCATTGAGGAAGGAACATGATCGTTTAAAAAATTTGGAATATTTGACAGATTGATGTTTGTTTTTCTTTTTTCTCTTTATATATATATATATATAGATAGATAGATAGATGATATATATATATATATATATATATATATATATATATATATATATGATTTTTGATATGTTGTTGCACAGGTTTAGGGTTTGCAGATGTGGAAAACCGCCTTCCGTGTAAACCAGAGACGGTGTTACGCATTGCCAGCATCAGCAAACCCATCACCATGGCCATTGTCGCCAGAGCCATGGAAAATGGTGTCCTTGACCTTGATAAACCGGTGCAAGTTTATGTTCCGCAGTTTCCAGAAAAGTCAGTCAATGGAGAAAAGGTGGAAACTTGTCCATTGTCTGTGTTGTCACTGCTGATTGATTGTTTTAGATAAAATTAATACATGCTTCTTTGGGGTTCCTTTTCAGCATGGCATTGTGTTCTTGGGAAAAGCTTTTTCCTCTGATTTTCCTCAGTCCGCCAGTGTGTGAATGGGTTCCTGACTTCAGGTGGGGAAGATTGGAATGGTGAAAGGAGGGGACTGGGTCCAGCCTTCCTATGAATTCACTGCCTTCCTATTCCAAGCCCTAGACACAGTGGGTATGAATTCACTGCCTTCCTGTGCCAAGCCCTAGACACTGTGGATATGAATTCACTGCCTTCCTATGCCAAGCCCTAGACACAGTGGGTATGAATTCACTGCCTTCCTATGCCGAGCCCTAGACACAGTGGGTATGAATTCACTGCCTTCCTATGCCAAGCCCTAGACACTGTGGATATGAATTCATTGCCTTCCTATGCCGAGCCCTAGACACTGTGGATATGAATTCACTGCCTTCCTATGCCGAGCCCTAGACACTGTGGATATGAATTCACTGCCACCCTATGCTGAGCCCTGGACACTGTGGATATGAATTCACTGCCTTCCTATGCCAAGCCCTAGACACAGTGGATATGAATTCACTGCCTTCCTATGCCGAGCCCTAGACACTGTGGATATGAATTCACTACCATCCTATGCCAAGCCCTAGACACAGTGGATATGAATTTATCAGTAGCCAAAACAAAACAAAACAAACAAACAAAAAAAACTATGGGAGTTTTTAACCTTTAACCTTAAAGTACTATGAAAAAAGAATGCACATATTTAACCATTTATGGTGTCTGTTTCTAGGTATTAATCTCATGTTCATTGCTGGATCCTTCATTGTTGCAACTTGTTGCAAGTTGGTGTCAGTGTCATGTTTAGTGCTGTAAGAATTCAGTGAAGTTTGCTTTTTAATTCAGAAAAACTATGCCTTATCAAGCATGTTCTCTCTCTCTCTCTCTCTCTCTCTCTCTCTCTCTCTCTCTGTGTGTGTGTGTGTGTGTGTGTGTGTGTGTGTGTTGGAGTGAAATGGGTTTTTATTAAGTTGGCTTTTTAATCATGAAAAGTGATGTCTTATTGAGCTTGTTTTGATTTTGTATTTTTAAAATTGTTCTTGACATATTTTACTGTTAAAAAGCTAACAACAACAAAAAACAAAACAATATGATTTCACAGACTTCACCACTTGTGCTTCATCCAGCTGGAGATAATACAATAATTGTGATTCTGACTCAGTTTGGCTTCATGACTAAGTGATTGTTGTTGTTAGTAGAGGGCTTAGAAGGTGGCGTTCTACATACGCTGAATCAGAACAGGCATCACTGAACGCCACCAGAGTAACTCAGATGTAGTGCAGGGTCTTCTCCTATCTGTGGCCTCCTGGCTACCTATCATTGATGATTACATGTGGATTGCTGGGACTGTGACTGATGAACCCAGATGTTGTGTATTGTCATGAATAGTCTTGTCTTGTGGGTCTTGTGTCATGCTGTGTTGTATTGTGATTGTATTGTGTTGCATTGTGTTGTAAGGTATTGTGTTGTATTCTAATGTATTCTTATTCTAATGTATTCTATTGTCAAGTAAAAATGATCTATATTGAGGGTAAAAGAATTAGCTTATACAGCTTTTTTATTTTTTAATTTTTATTTTTTACATCCTGCCCTCTTTGCATTGTGACACATTGAATTGCACTGTATTGTTTTGTATTGGATTGGATTGGATTGCATTGCATTGCATTGCATTGCATGGACATTCATTGCATAGTATTGTATAGCATTGCATTGTATTGCATTGCATTGTGTTGTTCCAACAGGTGAAGGTGACCACACGACAGCTGCTTTGTCACCTGAGCGGGGTCCGTCACTACAGCAAAAATTACATGAAACAGAAATCCACAGCCAGCCCTCCACCAGATGGCGCCACATCCAAGGCAGAGGACAGCCAGAAAGCAGCGGCAGCGTCCAGTGAACCTGACGAGTATGAGAATGCAGAGTATTACATCAAAAACAAGTTTGAGTCGACACAGGCAGCTCTTGCTCTGTTCAAGGATGACCCTTTGGTCCACAAGCCTGGTGTGTGTCTTTTTTTTTTTCTCTTCCCCCCTCCCCCCTGCCCCCCCCCCCCCCCTCATTGCAATGAAGGTTATATTTGTCAAGAAAAGAAAATCATGTAATCAAATTCCACATTAAGGTGATCAAAGTCGCAAAAATACATAATCAGAATCTCAAAAATACATTATCTGTTTCCATCAAAAAACCAGTGAAGCAACACATGGTGGAAACTACTTCAAGGAATAAACATAACACTGACAAATGCTTCACTGTGGCTACATTATTCGTTAATTGTAAGGGATTTTAAATTTTGCATACCCCCCTTCCCAACACACACACACACACACACACACACAGCCTCACACACACACACACACACACACACACACACACACACACACATCAATACCCATAAACAGTGATTCTGATAAACACTTTGAGAAAATACGGTGTGTCAATAACAGAATTTCACACAATTTTGCTTAATTTTAACAACAAATCTGCATTTTCACATTATCGTGACAATGAACATCTGGAAGAAGTACAAACTCACACATATATGTACAGTACAGGTGTGTGTCTTAACCACAGGTTTAGGTCATATGATGTCTTCTGCTGTCTGTGATTGTTCTGCACTGCTGGCTTTGAATGTTTGTTACTTTCTTTGTCACATTGGTTTGGGTCGTGCAGTGATGTTTGCAATTTCACGGGTAAGGTATTGAGAATGGGATATCACAGGGAAGATATTTAGGATGGGTAATCACAGGTAAGATATTTAGAATGGGATGTCACAGGGAAGATACTGAGAATTGGATATCACAGGGAAGATATTTAGAATGGGATATCACAGGTAAGGCATAAAGAATGGGATATCACGGGTAAGGTATTGAGAATGGGATATCACAGGTAAGGTATTAAGAATGGGATATCACAGGTAAGGTACTGAGAATGGGATATCACTGGTAAGGTACTGAGAATGGGATATCACAGGTAAGGTATTGAGAATGGGATGTCACTGGTAAGGTATTGAGACAGGTAAGGTATTGAGAATGGGATATCACAGGTAAGGTATTGAGAATGGGATATCACTGGTAAGGTACTGAGAATGAGATGTCACTGGTAAGGTACTGAGAATGGGATATCACAGGTAAGGTACTGAGAATGGGATATCACAGGTAAGGTATTGAGAATGGGATATCACAGGTAAGGTATTGAGAATGGGATATCACTGGTAAGGTACTGAGAATGAGATATCACTGGTAAGGTATTGAGAATGGGATATCACAGGTAAGGTATTGAGAATGGGATATCACAGGTAAGGTACTGAGAATGAGATATCACAGGTAAGGTACTGAGAATGGGATATCACAGGTAAGGTACTGAGAATGGGATATCACTGGTAAGGTACTGAGAATAGGATATCACTGGTAAGGTACTGAGAATGGGATATCACAGGTAAGATATTGAGAATGGGATATCACAGTCAAGGTATTAAGAATTCCTGATCTTGGTGTGATCTGGTTTTGGGTTCATGTTTTGTTGTGGAGAGGCCGTGTGTGTGGCAGGGTGCTGGCGAGTGTCTGTGCGTTTGTGTTAGTGTGCACGCCTGAGAGCGTGTTGCAAGGATGCGTTTTTTTGAGGGAATGATGGGTGGGTGGGCGGTTTCCAATGTTCACTTGTGTGAGTGTTTTCTGGGACGTGCTTCTGTGTGTGTGTGGTGGGGTGGGGTGGAAAGGAGTATTGATGGGGGAGGCGGGCAGTGGGGGGCGAAATGTAAAGTGCTTTGAGCAGTATTTCTTGAGAAACACGCTATACAAATGTCCATTATTGTTATTATTATTGTATCACAGGTAAGAAGAATGAGATATCACAGGTAAGGTATTAAGAATGCAATATCACAAATCACATATTGACACAAGCTTACTGTTGGGCTACCAGCAAAGTGAGAGCTGTATGATCAAAAGTTTCTCCATTCCAATGGGCATTCATTTACAGCTTAGTCTTTTGTGAAGGACTATGACTCTCAAACTTGGAGGGAAGATTGCACTAGCTCTTAGTGCGGCAGCCTTGGGGGCTAGTTGGCCTTTGGGAACTATCATAGTGCCAACTGTCCTAAAACCCTCTTGGCCGAGAGAGTGGGGATGTAACTTGGGCAAGACACTCTCCACTATAATAAAATTCTAGCCCTGATAGTTGGCACAAGAGTTGCCTCCTCTGCTGTTCTGATGGTCATAGTCAGACATGACTATCATACATAAAAGTTTGAATATCCAAAGGGATCATATAAAATTACACTGACACATCTAAGAACACGCTGTGGACAGGATCTAATTTTGTCATCTCACCTGAAAGACTGGTACCCTGACCACCACTCAAGGTCGAGTGGACGGTGAGCGTAAAATCCCAGTCTGTGTGAATCGAACTCAGGACCCAGGACCACGTGTCTGGTCTCCTCAGTGGAAGTGATGTGTGTGTCACAGGCACGAAGTACCTCTACTCAATGGAAGTGATGTGTGTCACACGCACGAAGTACCTCTACTCAGTGGAAGTGATGTGTGTGTCACAGGCACGAAGTACCTCTCCTCAGTGGAAGTGATGTGTGTGTCACAGGCACGAAGTACCTCTACTCAATGGAAGTGATGTGTGTGTCATAGGCACGAAGTACCTCTACTCAGTGGAAGTGATGTGTGTGTCACAGGCACGAAGTACCTCTACTCAATGGAAGGGATGTGTGTGTCACAGGCACGAAGTACCTCTACTCAATGGAAGGGATGTGTGTGTCACAGGCACGAAGTACCTCTACTCAATGGAAGTGATGTGTGTCACAGGCACGAAGTACCTCTACTCAGTGGAAGTGATGTGTGTGTCACAGGCACGAAGTACCTCTACTCAGTGGAAGTGATGTGTGTCACAGGCACGAAGTACCTCTACTCAGTGGAAGTGATGTGTGTGTCACAGGCACGAAGTACCTCTACTCAGTGGAAGTGATGTGTGTGTCACAGGCACGAAGTACCTCTACTCCACACATGCCTGGACGCTGGTCGCGGCCGTTGTAGAGGGCGCCACCAAAACAAAGCTTCCAGTCCTTTTCCGCCGTCTCTTCCGTGACCTTGGCCTTGGCAACACGTACCTGGATGAAAATGATCCATTGATCTACAACCGTGCCAGGTAAGTGGAGGTCAAGGAAAGGAAGGTGGTAGAATGGTACAGATGATTGTCAGCACAGAGTCTGTGAGGGTCTGGGTTCGAATCCTGCTCTCACCCTTTCTCCCAAGTTTGACTGGAAAATCAAACTGAGCGTCTAGTCACTCAGATGAGATGAGAAACTGAGGTCCTGTGTGCAACACACATTTGGCGCACAGAAAAAAACAACAACACTCCGTCAGTACCTTTCTGTTGAGACTACAAAAACTCTTATTTCTGTTTTTGTGCTGTCATGAATCGACAACTGTAATTCTCTTCTCATAGGCTGTCCACATAATCTTCTTCAGTGAATTCAAAAACTTAAAAACAATTCTGCTTGTCTGACTTTCAGAGTTCTACGTACTGATCACATTTCTCCCCACCTCTGCACTCTACATTGGCTCCCCATTGAAGCGAGAATTAGATACAAAGTTGTGTGTCTCTGCTATTCTGCTTTCCATTCTGCAGGACCTACATAACTTTCTGACCTTATCAGTGTTTACACTCTCTCAAGAAATCTCCACTATACCTCTGACTGTTACCTTTTGAAACTTCCTGGTGTCAGTACAAGAACCTATAGTGAACGTTCTTTCTTCTTTGCTGGTCCTCACATCTGGAACAACCCTCCTCATCATATCCGTGCATCTGATTCTGTCTCTGCTTTTCACTCATCACTAAAAACTCTTCTTTTTTTTGATAAAACCCATCTATAAGCACTCTCAGCTTCCACTTTGGATGCATGAAGAGTGGGAAAGGGAGGGGGGTGGGGGTGGGGAGGGGTTTTGAGAAAGTGGTCATGATTGATTTATGTAATTTGTAATATTTTTCTTTCATGTAAAGCACCCTGAGCTCTTCAAGAGAAAGGGCACTATATGAATGTACATTATTATTATTATTAAGGCAACAAGAATGTTGTCCCCTGGCAAATTCTGTAGAAGAACTCTACTCTGATGGGTACACAAATGTACGTGCATGCACTCAAAGCCTGACTACGCGAGTTGGGTTTTGCTTCTGGTCAGGTATCTGCCTGGCAGATGTGGTGTAGCACATATGGGTTTATCCAAACGCAGTGATGCCTGCTTGAGAAACTGAAACTGAAATGGAAACAAGGTTGGGTCTGAAGAGAAATGAAGATTAGCACAATGAGAATAGGAGATGAAAACCCATTTGAGAATGTCTTGTTGTCTGAGGAATCCATGATATTGCTGACTATTTGAGCTTGAGACAGGAGTGGGGTTTAGTTAACCAATACTGGGATGACATCACTTGTGTGGTGAATTTGAGAAACTGTAGTTGTTTGAAGCATCCATGACATTGCTAACTATCCGAGCATGAGCTAAACTGGAGTAGGGTTTAGTAAACGACTGGCTCTGGTTTATGTTGTATATACCAAGCTGTGCCATTGGCTAGGCATTTTCTAGTTTCTTCTCCGTCTTCTCCTTCTTCATTCATGGGCTGCAACTCCCACATTCACTCGTATGTAAATGAGTGGGCTTTTACATGTATGACCATTTTACCCTGCCATGTAGGCAGCCATTCTCTGTTTTTGGGGATAATTTTAGTTTCAAAAACAGACACATTTTTAATGACAGACAAGATGAGGATGAAAAATGAACAACATGAGAAATATCAGCGAACATAAACACATGCATGTTCATGTGTGCATGCTGTCCTTCTTAGATACACACACACACACACACACACACACACACACACACACACAAACACAGAGCAACAAATTCACCGCGACCAGCCGCCGTGGCGAAGTGGTTAGCGTCGCGGACTGACGGCTGGGAGGACGCGGGTTTGAATCCCAGCGGAGGTGGGTTTTTCGGCCCGTGGCCGGCTCCTACCCAGAGTTGAGTGTGCTGTGGGCTTAAATGGGGAGACTGGGACCACGCAGTCAAGTGTCATCCACTTCAAGGATGCGCCTTTGGGTGTGTTGCTCTAATTACTTGACCAACACTGCAAGTGTCTGTATCTCTCGGGCCTGGTTAACGCCGGGATATCATTATGACAGGAAGCGTAGAATACAGCCTTGTCATGCAGTCCCAAACCAAAATGGACCTCCACAGCAACATCGTCATCATCATCATCATCGTCATCCTCCTCCTCCTCCTTCATCGTCATCAATATAAACAAAATAGTCTCAAAGTCTGTGGCCTTTCATGCCCTACTCTCATGGTGACCTCAATTTTGATACCCCTCCACTTCCGTGCTTGGGGTGAGTCCTGTCAATGTTGTCGGTGTCGGCAGATTCATGGGGGGCTGTTGTTTGAGGGTCGTGGTGACGGTCTCCACTCTGGGAGGGACGCTCACTCAGTCTGGCTCCGCGACTAAGCCATTACTGTCGTTAGTAGGGGGCTTAGTAGGTGGTGTCCTAAGTACGTTAAAACAGAACAGGCACCACTGAACACCACCGAAGTGACTCAGCAGCAGTGCAGGGTCTCCTCTGGTGTGTGGCCTCCTGGCGACCTAACATCGATATTTCCCTGTGAACTGCCGTCGCTGGAACTACAACGGACGAACCCGGGTGTGGCCGTGTATGGGGGAATCTAAATGAGCGGCGTGGGAGTAATGCCACTGAAACGGTGCAGATGATGGGGCAGCAAAACAAATTCACCGCTGCATGTGCACACTCACAAACACACACACACACACACACACTTATGTATACACACACACACTTATGTATACACACACACACACTTATGTACACACACACACACACACACACACACAAGCAAATTCAACACAGTGATTACTAGTGATAATTGAATTTTTTTTTTAGGAGATATATACATATGTATATGTAATATATTGAATGATATACATCTACATCTATTCATATATAAGTGTCTATATAGATTCATCTGTTTATTTATTGGGTTTTTTTTCTCCCCAGGAATTATATACGAAACAAGAATGGCACCCTTATCAATGCACCATACGTAGATTGCTCCTATAAGTACGCTGGAGGCGGTTTGCTGTCAACAATGCCAGATCTTCTGCAGTTTGCTCACATCATGTTATACAGTTACCAGTACCAAGAGCCAGTGACTGAAAGTCTTTCTGCCCAGGGAAAAGGTTTGTACAGATCGTGTGGAAAGTGTGGGAGTGTTTGTGTGGGCAGTTGTTTCTGTGTGTGTGTGTGTGTGTGTGTGTGTGTTTAAATAGCGTTTTGGGTGGTGGAATGCAAGTGTACCTATATTCTGAATGCATGTTTTTTATATGATATGTGTGTCTCTGTTTACGTGTCGATCGGACTCTCCAAAACCTTGGCCAGGAGGAAGGTGGCAGAATGGTTAAGACGCTCACCTGCCAATACAGAGAGTTCATGAGGGTGTGGGTTCAAATCCCACTCTCGCCCTTTCTCCCAAGTTTGACTGGGAAATCAAACTGAACGTCTCGTCATTCGGATGAGACAATAAACCGAGGTTCTGTTTGCAGCATGCACTCAGCGCACTGAAAAATAACACATGGTAATGAGAGTGTTGTCCAAAATTTTGCAGATAAACCCACTCTGATACGTGCACCAATATATAAGCATGCACTCAAGGCCTCGACTAAGAGCATTGGGTTATGCTGCTGGTCAGGCATCTGCCTAGTGGATGTGGTGTAGAATATATAGATATGAATGCAGTGATGCCTCCTTGAGAAACTGAAACTGAAACTGAAAGTTAGCCAGGAAAAGCAGCATTGACTTCGAGTTGTGTACCTTGTAAATGGAGAGAGTCACCACTCTTTACTGGCTGCATTGCCAGGACACCTGGAAATGATCAAACCTTTATTTTCAGGAACCTCCCACTTCCACCCTGCCTCCCCTCCCTCCGCCCGCCCCACACCCTCCACCCACCCCTGCCAAGCAAAATCAGATGAAGTTTCCTGACACAGAGAATGACAAACTGATGAGAGTTCCTGGCACCGACAAACAGAAACACATACACACACATAGAGCAGGGTGACGGTGGTTTTTGCCGGTGTTGTTTTCAGGCGGCAAGGCCAGAAGCGAAGCCAGCACGACAGGCACTGTCCCTGCCTCGTCCAGCAGTGGAAAGCCAGGGTACCTCCGGCCCAGCACAGTCCGGGAGATGTGGACCCCGGTGGAGCTGGCAAAGTCTGTGGAGGAGGAGGGGATTTTCTATGGGCTGGGCTGGGCTGTGATGCCGGGAAACCTGACCGCCGCTGCTGCCAGCGTGGGTGGGGAAAACCCCATGTACGTCCAGCACACAGGGGGGGCCATTGGGGCATCAAGTGTCTTGCTGATTCTGCCCGCTCAGGGTGGTGGTGGTGGGGAGGGAGGGGCGTCGGCCTCACTGCCCGCAGGGGTGTGTGTGGCTATGGCCGTGAACATGATTGATGTCAGTCTGCGTAAAACAGCCCTTCAGATTGCGCAGCTCTTTGAACGGGTGTCGGATGAGTGAACTTTGTGTTGTGTTGTGTTGTGTTGTGTTTTGTTGCGTTGTGTTGTGTTGCAGGTCTTCAGATTGCGCAGCTCTTTGATCGGGTGTCGGATGAGTGAACTTTGTGTTGTGTTGTGTTGTGTTGTGTTGTGTTGCGTTGCATTGCAGCTCTTCAGATTGCACAGCTCTTTAACAGGTGTTGGACAAGTAAACTTTGTGTTGTGTTGCATTGCGTTGCGTTGAGTTGTGTGTGTTGTGTTGCAGCTCTTGAGATTGCACAACTCTTTGAACAGGTGTTGGATGAGTGAACTTTGTATTGCGTTGTGTTGTGTTGTATTGCATTTTGTTGTGTTGCGTTGCATTACATTACACTGCACTGAATTATATTACTCTTTTATCGACAGATTTCTCTGTGTGAAATTCGGGCCAGAGAGAGCTTGTCATTACATTAAGAGTACCACCCCTTTCTTTTTTTTTCTTCTTCTTCTTTTTTTTTTTTTTAAACCTGTCTGCATGTTTTCCTGTTAGAGTGAATTTTTCTGTGGATTTTTTTTTTTTTTTTTTTTTTTGCCAGGGGCAACCCTTTTGGTTGCTGTGGGTACTTAAAGGTGCGTTAAGTGCATGCATGCTGCACACAAGACCTTGGTTTATCGTCTCATCTGAATGACTTGCGTCCATACCACAACTCAAAGTCTCATGTAGGGGAAGAAAATACTTGCAAATGTAGGAACTGAACCAGCGCACTCAGATTCTCTCACTTCATTGGCGGCCGTGTTACCTGTTGGACAACACTCCACAAGTATTGTATTGTGTTGTGTTGTATTGTACAGTATAGTATTGTTTGGTACGATATTGTATTGTATGGTATGGTGTAGTCATCACTCCACTCTTCACAAAGACTCCAGTCCACACTGAAGTTTTCAAACCTTTAATAATGTCAACAGAGGGAGACAAGGTGGCAGCTTCTTCTCAAGAGCTCCCCACAGCTGTCTGTTACCATACACACAGTCACTGTGTAATTCACACATACTCACTGCATAATTACACACGGTCACTGCGTAATACACACACGCTCACAACAAAATACACACAGTCTCACTGCGTAATACACACACGCTCACAACGAAATACACACACTCTCACTGCATAATACACACACGCTCACTGCGTAATACACACACACTCACTACGAAATACACACATGCTCATTGTGTAATACATACACGCTCACTGCGTAATACACACGCACTCACTATGAAATGCACACACGCTCACTGCATAATACACACACTTTCACTGCGTAATACACACACACTCACTATGAAATACACACGCTCACTGCGTAATACACACGTGCTCACTGTGTAACACACTGGCATTAAGTACATCATAATTACAGGCATACAACACTACAGTGGTATGGTATAGTTTGGGATTGTATGGTATGGGATGGTATGGTTTGGCATGATATTTCATGGTGTTGTATGGTATGAAATGGTATGGTATATGGTATTTTTTCTGATTGTATTGTATCATGTTGTATGATACTTTATTGCACCATGTTATATTGTATTTACCAAAACGTCAACCACAGTACACATCTTTGCACAGAACTCCAGCTTTCATTTTTTCATCTGTAAGGGTACATGTTTCATGATCATAGTGGGGTTTTCTGCAGTATTTTGCTCTCTCTGTCTCTCTCTGTGTCCCTCTCTCTGTGAGAATTCATGGACCGTCTTAAACTACTTTACATCTTATATGATCATGAAACAGAAAACAGTTACCCGGTAGTATTAGTTGATCAATCCAGGTCTGCTCTTTTGCCTGTATGGTAAACCTCAGGGCTCTTTTTTTAGGACATAATTATACTATTCTCAGTTTACATTAACTACCCCTATTCTTCACAGCACTTTATGAAATGTTTGAAGGTATCACTACCCTGCATGTCAGTCATTATGATACAGAAGACGTTTCTCTAATGTTACAAGAGAGTATTGATCAGTTAGATATGTGGTCTGTTTTTGTCTTCATCCATTGAAAACCAAATACAATATGATCACTGCTCAGAAGAAGCGTTGAAATATTTCTGACAACCTTGTTCTTCTTTACATTAATATTGTAATTGTCAGAGTAGCTCACAATGATAAAATTCATGGAGTAGTGGTTGACAACAATCTATCATGGTCTGGTCACATTTTTATGTTATGTAAGAATGTAGCCAAAAAAAAAGGTATACCAGCTGAACAAAGTCAAAACCTTTCTTACTAATTAACGTTCTTTCATACATACATACATACATAGTATCTCATGTGAATTATGCATCCACTCTATTGGATTCTGCAAGTGAAAATATTCTGAAGTCAGTGTCTACTTTTCACAGATGTGCAATAAAATTTGCTGTCCTGAAATCTTCCACATTTACACCTGAAGACTTATGTCTGTTGGATATTCTTCCATTTAAATGGAAATTAAAATACAAAAAAGGAATTTTTATCTTCAAAATATTTTCTTTGTTGTGCCCCACCCACAGTCGTTAATAAAGTTCAAACTAATGATCTAGCAACATTTTCCACGACTATAAGATTATGTTACTCTGTTATCAGATGATTTATCTTCTTAAATCTAGTCTTTCATACTTGTGTGGTTTGTTGTGGAATGATATTTCAGCCATTCTCAATGTCTGAACTAATCTAAGTGGATTAAAAAGATATAGTATTCAGAACTCATGAAATAATTTGTGAACAGAATATCTTCAACTTTTCCACTCACTCACTCTTTGTCTCTTCCTCTCTCTTTATCTCTCTCTCTCTTTCTTTCTCTCTCTTTATGTGTTGTAAGTTAGATTCATTCATGTATTGTTGCTTTTTTTTTTTTTTTACATAATTTGAAATTTGCCTTTAATACCAGGCCATTTGTATTGCTTGTTTGTTATACTGTCCCTGTTGTGAGGGCAGGATGAAAACAAGCCTAATGTGCTTTTTCCTTTTTTCCCTGAATGAAAAAACATTTGGTTGTTCTCTTGGTGTTGTTGACTTTAGGAAATGCTCCATGGGCAGTTGTGAGAAATTGTATAGAGGACAAACTTTATGGTGCTTTAAGGAGTGTTATGATACTGTTCTCATGTTTGTTAATGACAAATACTGTTGGCCAAGACAGCTGATACAAGGCTATCTCCTCAGCCCTTTACTTTAAAAAAAATGTATCATTGAAGTTGCTGTTGATTTTTTTCAAGGAGTAGGAAACAGGAAACATAACTGATACCTGCAGCATGGCAGTGTCCTGTTCATGTTTGCTGTTAATGGTATTTTGCTGTCAGATACTGTTATGGATCTCCAGAATCAACTTGACATGCAAAGAAGAGAGACTAATCAACTACATTTAACTGTCAATCTTGAAGTAAAAAACGTAATGATTTAATTTAGAAAAGGTGGCCATTTAGATATTGGGGAAAGATGGTTCAGCGGAAACAAAAAATTTGAAAGTGACAAATTCATACAAATACTTAGAGATGGTTTTCATGACATTGTCAAGTGATAGCAGTTGCTTATTGGATGTGTGTAGAAAAGATAGGAGGGGGGTCATGGAAATACTGAAATCTTTGAAAAAAATCAAACATAAACATTCACTTCTTTTGGATGCTTTATAATACGCATTTCAAACTGATGTTAACATATCCAGCAGAGGTGTAGGTTTTTAAAGAGGGTGGTAAGCACATAGAAAAAGTGCTCACATTTGAGACCAAAACATTTTTTATTCTACCACTGCTTACATTAAACAAACATGTCTAGGAAGAAACAGAAGGATATCCTTTATATTTTAGAACAGTAGCAAAATGTTTTGGATATTGGATGAAACTTGACCAGGTCACAATGGTGAACATTTTGCAGACAGGCCTGTGAAATGCTCATAGTACAATATATGTTCTAAAGGTTTTCATACTTTTTGGCAAAGTGAAAGTGTTGGACAGGAAAATACCATCATGAATGAGTTTAAGGACAGACTGGTCTCTTGTTACAAGCAAAACTGGCATTCTGAAGCAGAGGCTAGTGATGAAGATATATGGCTTTCTTACTTTGAAGATGTTTCTTCAGGCAGTGAATTGTAATGATTTGCTACTGATATATGGCGCAGGGCAAACCATGTACAATTTGGGTTGAGAGAAGGTGGCCTGAAGAATTGTAAGCAATGGTTCTTCAGTGAAAATTCTTTGAATGATATAATTTGTCCATCATGTGGTTTCAGTTTCAGTTTCAGTAGCTCAAGGAGGCGTCACTGCGTTCGGACAAAACCATATACGCTACACCACATCTACCAAGCAGATGCCTGACCAGCAGCGTAACCCAACGCGCTTGAGGTTGGAAGTGATCCAGAAAATGAATTGTAGTTTCCATTTCAGTGCACTGCCAATGCAGACAAAGTTTAAGCATTAAACCACTTAAAGATAACCCAACTGGTAACAGTGTTGTCAGTCTGCTCTCTTGCAACAACAAAGCAGCCATAAAGAGTGCAGCTAAACTTGGATAACTGATAAACTTTTGAACTGAAAATGACCCTCTCCATGGATATTGTGGGTGTTGGGATTTGTATGTGAATAACTATGGATTTTAAAAGATGTTTTCTTTTTGTTTGCAGTTGTCAATGAAACTGTCATTCCTCCTTTGTTTTAAGGGCTTTTAGTTCATTTAAATATGTCCGTTTCTGTCTGTCTCCCTTTATATTCCCACCTTCTGGAAAATCTTATCTGGAAATTTCCTCTTTTCTGTTTTTTTTTCTTCTGTTTTCTCTGTCTCTCTAGATTTGGAAATTATAATACATTGTTTTTGGTGTTCAAGAAATGTGAAATACCCTTTGGTGCTTTTTTTTTTTTTTTTTTTTTTTTTTTTTTAAAGTGGCAAATGTATTTTAAAGTGTATTTTGCAATACTGTACTGGATATGATTATGTAATTCTTTCCAGGTGTTTCTTTTTTTTTCAATCCTGGAATGAGAACTGCAGTGGGATTGTTCATGTCATCACGACAGAGGTATTCTCTGGGTTTGTTAGTTGTAATATGACTGTTATTGTGTCCACGTTTCTTTTTGAGATTTTTTTTTTTTTTTTTTTTTTCAGATTATGTAGACATTTTGTATGAAATTTACTGTAATCATTCCCAGTTTTCTCTGAGGCTTTTTTTTTTCTTTTTTTTTTTTTTCTGGGAAAACAGACATTTTGTCTGACATTTTCTGTAATTGTACCCAGTTTAGAAGGGTTTTCTTTCAGATAAACAACTTTAGTCTAACGTTTACTTTAGCGAGCATATACACTTTCCTCATCTAGTTTAAAGATGAAATAGAGATTTTGTCTGATATTTACTATAACTGCACCCACTTTACACTACAAGGTTGTTTTTTTTCCAGATGTATTATTTGTTATTTACTGTAACTGTACCCATGTTTCTCTGTAAGTCAATTTTTTTTTCAAATAAAACAGACCTTTTTCTTTTCTTTTTCTTTTTTTAATACAGATTTTTACTGTAATTGTACCAACAGATGTTTTGTCTTATTTTTTGTGGTTTTTTTTTGTGTGTGTGTGTGTGTGTGTACACCAGTGTTGCCAGCAACATCATAAACAATAACAACAGTAACAGCAACAAACAACAACAACAGCAGCAAAAAGAACAGCAACATCAATAACAATAACAACATGAACAGCAGCAACAGCAGTACTTTATCATTTTGATGGTGATGATAATATGATGAAATCTACACTACCAGAAACAACAACAGCATTAATAATGATAATAATGATGATGATGATAAGAAGAAGAAGAAAGAGGAAGAAAAAGAATGACTTGATGTTAATGTTGTTGACCTGTGTTTGGCTGAATTATGACTCGTTATGAATGAAACAGTGTGTGACATAGATAGATTGATGAATGGCAGAACAGTACGTGACTGACTGAATTCTATCTACAATAGGTTGATTCGTGCTACAAAAGCACCATGATCTACGAAAACCACCGCAATTTCGCCAAATGCAACAGCTTGTACCACTTTCCGTATGTTGACACGAGAGTTCAAAGAGCAAGTGAAGCTCTACGTGTTAACATAACCATTCCCTTATTTCAGGAAAGAAAAGTTTGAAAACATGGAAGAGGACTCCAACTAAAGTGGATCACAATTCAGATTTAATCATTTTTCATGTTTGACGTTGTTTCGGGGTGTCGTGGCAGAATCAGGCGTTGGGTTTCTGACCCAGTGTTCACCAGTGACCAGGGTTCAAGGCCCTGTTTCGGCATGGTGTTGTGTCCTTGGGAAAGACACTTTGCTCCCATTTTCTGCACACCAGCCGGGTGACATGTATTGAACTGGGAAGAATCAGCACTGATCGTCACTACCTCACTGTTCAGACCACTAAAACCCTTGTAACTTTTAATTCTGTCTCACATCGATCACGGAAAGTCTTTTCTGGTTGGCATGTCTGACAATCTCCATCAAAAACTCCTGAAAATCCAGAATCGTTCTTCAAGGCTATTTTGACGTTGGAAAAACCTGTATGACATCTTTATGAGAAACTCTACTGACAGTCCATTTCACACATGACAGACTACAAGCTGGCTACACTGTGTTTGGTGGTCAGTATTGTACGTAGTGGCTCTCGATCATTTCCGCACCAACAAACGTGAAGATTTTTTTATACATCAATTTTCAGGGTGTTTTTTTTTTCCAACAATTTTTTAATACCACATCGCTCACCCATCCATTCCACAAATCTTACATTCATTCGTCAACATCTTTCTGCTGTGGTCGTTATACAGGGTTACCTGGAAATGGACAGGAAAAGAGAAATAAAAAGTGTCATGGAAACATACAATGTTGACAATGACATCAGTGATATTGTAAAATGCATAGAGCTTCAAGAATATGCCATGCTACATAAATAAATATGTAAATAAATAAACATTTCTTGAGACAATACGGACATAATATACTATGTTACGGATGTCTTCACATTCTTTTTAAAGAATTGCAAAATCAGTGTACTACTGATGAATTATTTTTAGCTTCTATTCATTTTTTAAACTATGCAGCTCTTTTTTTTTTTTTTCAACAAAGTGAGTCGTATTTATAGATTCTGAACAAGCAAGGCAATATAAGGTTTAAAAAAAAAAAATCAAACCTGCGAAACGAAGAAGAAATGGAGGTGGACACATCATTTGATAACAGCTCAACGTGAGCACGTGAAAACGGAGAATTACGGCCCTGATGAGACACACAACCCTGACACGAATACCTTGACCTTCACAAAGAGACATGTGTGAACAGAACTCACTTAAAATTGTCGCCATTTTGCTTGCGACGCGCCTTGCTTCAAGACGTACATCGTGTGGATCAATTAAAGCAAAAAGTCTTTCGAATACACATTGGTCTTTTGACTAATTTCTACAGGTAAGGAAAACTTGTGTTCTCTCCCCGATTCATATGTAGTTATTTGTTATCGTCTTACCGTTTGTTTCTTTTTCTTTTGTGGTTTTTTTTTGTTTTTGGTGGGTGGTGGTGGTGGTGGTGGTGGGCCTTTTTTTTTGTTTAAAATACTTTTTTCTTTGTGCTCTTCACGTGGCTTTCTTCATTGACCGAAAAAACAACAACAAAAAACAACCAAAAATACCATAAATAAAATAATAATAATCATACTAATTATGATAGTAATATCGATGGTAGCAAAGCAAAATATATTCAAATAGAAAAGAACACATTGTGTGATAAAGAAAAAGGAGATATGAATAGTGCCATTCATGCTTCTTTTGTGTGTGTGTTTTTCTAATGATGGACATTTGTTGCGTACTTTGATGTTCTGCATGTGCATAGTATGTCTGGGTTTCTTTATGCATTAGTGTGCCTTGTATGTGACAGTTTCACCCAGATCTTTCTCAAAAGATAATGGTGGTGATGATAATGATAATAATAATAATAATAATAATCATCATCATCATCATCAAAATAGCAATAATAAGAATGATAATGATGATAATAATAATAATAATAATAGGTACTCAGAGGAGGAATTAAGAGAAGCTGAAGGGGAATGATAATTATATTAATTAGATGCATAATTATTGCTTATACGACCTTAGTCAACAACGTCATTGCAGTTTTCATATACATTTAGATATGTGCCATGTATATGCAGAGCATTGTCAATGTTGTCAAGCATTATGTTTATTTTGTACCTATACGAACTGTATTTTTCGACGCGAGACTTGCTGTTAAAAAATTACAAAGATCGGAGATGTTGTTTTAGTTTTCTTGGCAATACTTACACACATCTTTCCAGTAAGTATTATTATGTTTATAGTATTTACCGTGTAGTTTTTTGGTTTTTAAAAAATTTTATTTCTTTGTTTTGAAAACCAAACAAGACTTCGTTTACTGTCAAATGTACTTTTTTCCCCAATGTTACTGCTTACATAACGTTCAACTGCTTTCCAAAAATTATTGACATTTGGGCATTCAAAAAAGAACTAAGTGTTCAATAAAATCTACCACATCTTTGCAAGTCGTGCATTTATTGTCATCAGTCACATTCATTTTATGTAGCAGAATATTTGTTGGGTATATGTTATGGAGTATCTCCCATTGCAGTTCACACAGTCTTACTTCTTTTTTGCAAAATGAGGGATTAGCCAGAGATCTTTATTTAATTCAGTGCCAAATTTTCTTTTTCCAGAATCCACATGCACACGGATTTTTTGTATCTCTGTCATTTGCTTGATTATCAAAATATTTTGATATTACTTTTGGCTTATCATTTAAGTTGTTTGTAAAATGTCTTTCATTTGTCAAAGTGTGAATTTGTCTGTCTGTCTGATCCTTTCTTTCCATTCTGCTGGAATAGCATTCATTGAAGCATGATATTCAAAATAAGTGACAGCATTGTTTTGAAGTACTTTCCTTTGGATTTCCTCCAGTGTATATGGTCTTTTATCTTCTGTTTTAATCATATCCATAATTCTGTCTATTCCAATCTTAGACCAGTTAGGAAAGAATAATACTTTTTTTTCTTAAATTGCATGAGACTGTTATTCTACAAAAAAAAGTTGATTTTGAAAATTGTGAAAATGTACGTTTTCTGCTGATTCTATTGGTTTGGTTTCTAAATATGTACGGAGAACTTTTCTCCAGAATTCGTTTGCAATATTGTCAATTTCCTTTAATTGATTAGGTCTGCAATTTACGTCGAGAACCTTTGGCCAATTTCCAAATTGTACTCCAGTTTTCGTCTGCAGTGTTGAAAAGTTTTCCAACCCATTGCAGATAAAAACACTTATGTAAACTGACCATATTTATCATTCTTAATCCCCCTGTGTCATAATTTCCTTCCATTACGTTCCTTTTTATTTTTTCATATGCTTTTCTATTTGTGTGTTTTCTTTGCCAAATGAACTTGTAAAGACTTCTGTTTATTTTCGTAAGAATATGGTCTGGCAAACCAATTGCTTGCATAACATACGTAAACTGACTTACCAGAAGAGATTTCACAATTACTGCTTTTCCATGTATGCTTAGATCTATACGACTTCAAGTCTTTATCAGATTTGTTACCTTTTCTACGCCCCCTCCCAATTCCTTTCGATGTTTTGGGCTCTTATGCCATTTTGAAAGTAATACCTAATATCTTTATCATTTTTGTTACTTCAAAAGGAAGGTTTTGGTCTTCACAACCTGTTCCCAGTTTCATGGCCTTAGTTTTCTTTTGATTTAATACCAAGCCTGAGAATGTGGAGAAATCATTTCTGATGTTGGAAGCTTTTAACATGTCGTCTTTGTTTTTCAAAAAAAAAGAGTTGTATCATCTGCTAGTTTTATTTTCATTTGCTTGTCAATTTGTCTGTCAGTAGGAAGTTTTATTCCTTTTATATTGCTGTTTCTAATCTTGATTGCCCGTATTTCTACAGCTAAAATGAAAGCTAAGGGGGAGAATGGGCATCCCTGTCTTATGCCACATGTAACGGGAAAGGGCTGTGAAATCCATCCTCCATGATTGATGCTGCTAAATGTATTTTTGTTCAAAATATTAACCCATTTTACAAATTGTTCACCAAACCCAAATACTGCAAAATGTATGCAACAGAAAATCTCGTGAAACTGAGCCAAATGCTTTGTAATAATATAGGGCGAGGAGATATCCTGATTCGTTTGTATGGTTCAGATAATCGATGACATCATCGATGGATCTAATTATAGATGAAATGTTTCTTCCTTTCAAGTATCCAACCTGGTCCGGATTAATTAATTTATATATAACTTTACTTAATCTGTTTGCAAGCGCTTTTGCCATTATTTTATAGTCTGTGCTCGTTAGAGTTATTGGTCTCCGGTGATCTAATTACGTGATAATTCTTTTCCTTTGTGTAAAAGTTTGATTATTCCACGTCTCTGTGTGTAAGACATTTCTTCGTCTGCAAACGATTCATTGAAAGAATTAGTTACAAATTTTTTTTTAGTTTAATCCAAAAGAATTTCATGAATTCAGTGCTTAATCCATCACTACCTGGAGACGACCCATTTTTCATTTGTTTCAATGCGTTGCTGGCTGCTTCCTCTTTAATAAGTCCTTCACGTAATGCTGCTTCATCTTGGTCTAACTTTGTGAACTGTTCTGTTCATCTTTCAAGAAATCGTCTGTTGGTTGTGTAATGTTTTTTTGTTAGTGTTGTCTGACTGTAGAGATCTGAATAAAATCTGACTTGTTCTTTTAATATTTCCATTTGGTTAGATATTATTTCTCCATTGTTCTCACAATTACTTGTCATAACATTCATATTGGTCTAGATTTTTCTAAGCAGAGGAAAAATTTTGTACTTTTTTCTCCTTCCTCAATCCATTTTTCCCGAGCTCTTGTGCACCTTTTGCTTTATTGAGCTCAAGAATCTGAAGTTGTTGTTTTATGTTTAAACTGTTTTTGTGTACCTCTTCATTGTGACCATTCAATAACTGTTTTTTCCAAATGATTTAACTGTTTTAGTAGTATTAATTCATTATTTTTTTTCTTGCGTGCATTATTTTTTACCATACTGTATGCAAAACCCCTCTATTTTTTATTTTGCACAGTTCCCATAATTCTGTTGACTTACCTTGGTATACTGTTCCATTTTCATCCATAAACTGATCAAGAAAGTTGTTCATTGACTGCACAAAAAGTGTCTTTCAAAAGTGAATTGTTGAAATGCCAGAAGCCTGGACCTCTTGCAAACCTGGAAAAAGTAAGTTCTGTAATAACTGCCTTATGGTCAGTATTAGAGATAAACATATTATTACAACTGGCAATATATTGTGATATATCTTGACTAGCAGAAACATAGTCGAGTCTGCGAGCTATGAATGGGTTGTATCTACACCAGGGGTGTAGTCTTTCTCAGTTTCGTGAAGTAATCTCCAGACATCCTTAACACTGAGGGCAACAACTGTTTCTTTAAGACCAGCGATGTCTGCTTTTGGATGGGGATGACCTGAAATTATGTCCAGGTCAGTGTTGATTGCTGTGTTAAAATCACCCATTATCAATAATCGTTCATTAGCATAATCTTTCAGTGTTTTCTGGAGTGTTTTGAAAAAAGATAGTTTCTCAACATTTTCATTAGGTGCATAAACATTAGCTATGGTGAAAGTCACTTCTTCTGTGACAACTGAAACAATTAATAATATATCGATGTCTTTTAGAGTTGAACATTTCCTGTAAAGCGTTTTGATATCATGATCATCTCCCCTTTGGAATGACCTGTCCCTTCGTGATATATGCCTTTCCCACCCCATTCCTTTTCACACAAATCTGCAGTTTTCTTTGTAATATGAGCTTCTTGGATACAGATAATATGAAGTTTTTTTGTTTTTTGAGGATACTGAATATATATTTCCGCTTTAATTTATTATTCAGCCCTCTGCATGGCATTAACGGAACCAAGTCTAATAACATCATTTAGCAAAGCATGATTTCTTCCCATAAGCGATTCATTATAAAATCATTACACAAATCGTATTTTTTCTAGGGTATGTTCTTGTTTCCATAACCCACCAAACGCTGACATGGATTACAGGATCTTTAACGTGTGTATTTGATCTTCTGCTTGCGTATACACTAGCAGGTCTGCACATATGTTGACCTGGGAGATTGGAAAACTATCCACCCTTTACCCACCAGGCGCCATTACCGAGATTCGAACCCGGAACCCTCAGATTGAAAGTCCAACGCTTTAACTACTCGCCTGTTGCGCCCAGAAAACGGAGTATGGCTGCCTACATAGCGGGGCAAATACGGTCATACACGTAAAAGCCCATTTGTGTACATACGAGTGAACGTGGGAGTTGCAGCCCACGAACGAAGAAGAAGAAGAGGAATCTGTCTCTCCTCAGTTTTCTTCCCACCTGACCCCTTTCCCTCACCCCCACCTTCTGTCTCCCTGTCTCCACTCCTCTCTGTCCCTGATCACCACAATGCATGGTTATATTTTTACATTCTGTTTTGATTTTTAATCACTGTTTGAGTTCCCTAAATCTATTCATTTGAGGTATGGTTATTTTGGTTTTGCTTTTTTAAGACATGATTTACAGTTTTGCCAGTTGATAACTTTAAAAAAGAAGAAGAAGAAATCTTTGTCTGCATTGTTCTTTTGAAATGATTACTTGTCCCCCCCCCCTCCCCCCAGTCTTTTGAGTGAGTATTATGATCTTTTCAACTTGATGGTATTCTTTCTTTATTTCTTCCTTTCTTTTATTTTTCTGTTGTTGCTGTCTTTTCTTCTTCCTTCTCCTCCCACTTCTTCATTCTGTTCTTGTTCTTCTTGTTTTTACTTCGTTTGATTTGTTGTTAATGATTTGTTTTTATAATATTGTTGTTGTTGTGCCGGAGGGCATGGTGAAAAGAAGCATGTAGCTTATCCCTTTAACCTTAAGAAAACATTCGAGTTCGTGTTGCCTCCACCTCTCTCTCTCCCTCTCTCTCTCCCTTAAAACTTTTGATCTGTCATCTTTTTCTTGTGTAATTGTTGCAAGAATTAATCTGCTCCTAAAACAGGTCCAGAAAAAAAACCCCATGATAGGACACTGATTGCCAGAAGATGCAAAGGATGGACAGATTCCAGAAATCTCAGCTGGAACGTTCCTGTCACCACACCGCGTGTGCATGTGTGCGTGTGTCATTGGAGCATCATGGTGGATTTGTAGCACGGCAGACTGAGCTCAATGCTCGACTTATATCAGCGACTGACATAAGCATACAGCTGAGGCAGCAGCAAAGTAAGAGCTGTAAGATCGATGGTTTCTCTGTTGTAATGGGAATTCATTTATAGCTGAATCTTTTGAGAAGGACCATGACTGTCAAACTAGGGGGCAAAATTGCTCTGGTTCTTAGCGCATCCAAAGGGGCTAGTTGGCTGGCCTTTGGAGACTGTCACAACTCCGACTGTCCGAAAGCCAAGAGACTGGTAAGGTAACTTGGGCTGGACAATCTGTATTATAATCAACTTGTTGTCAAGATAGTAGGAAGAATCACTCCATACCTCGTCTTCCTTTCCTCAGTCGAGTAAATATCTATCATAGTAAAGAACTGTGATTATTCAGTTACCTTGTTCAGTTGTAAACGCCCAAGCACTGCGAACTAATATGGGTGGAATGCAAACACTTACTTTCAGCTTCAGCTTTCTAACCACCTCCACATTCAGCCTTTTCTTTCCCAGTGACTATGACACCCTGTAAACACCCATCCCCCATAACTCTTCGTTGAACTTTGTTTTCCTGGGAAAAGGGGTGGGACACACACACACACACACACACACACACACACACATGTATTTATATGTCTGGTTTTTACTTTCCGTGTTCTGCTCAAGTTAGTTATTGAGAGACATTTTCTTTACTGTAAAAAAAAAAAAGAAGTCCCTGCCGAGCAATTGGAAATTTGTCCGTGCTTGAGTGGTGGGTTCTTCCTGGTTCACAGACAAGAGCGGGTAGCAAGCCCGATGAGCACTCCCAAGTGCGAAACAGCTGTCGCTTGCTGTGCAAACCAACCTTCCTTTTGTAAGTAAATTGCATCAACATGGGCAAATGAGAGCTTTTTAAACCACCACCCACCCCGAACACAAATAGTTTTAAAGGTGAAAAGATTACCTCAAACTGTTTTTTGTGTGTTCTCCATTATATTATGAAATAACAAAGACATCTGGGCCTGGATTTAATATTTAATCTATAACTGCATAACACGCATCATCTAGTGAGCCCAGCATGGTGCGATGCCCAGTTTTTTAAAACTTGGGATTGACTATCAAGTTTATAAGTTTATATAAATATATAAATAGATATGGAAATGTTTATATATATATATATATATTCTATGGTGAGATCGTACGTTGCACATAACGTCAAAGTTACAGTTTCTCAAGCATGTGTCACTGCGTTCGGAAAAATCCATATACGCTACACGTCTGCCAGACAGATGCCTGACAGCAGCACAACCCAATGCGCTTGTCAGGCCTTAAGTACATGTCAGTATATTTGTGTAGCTATCAGAGTGGATTTCTTTTTACTTAATTTCACCAAGGGACACTTTGGTCGCCATGGGTTCTTTTTCAGTGCGCCAAGTGCACACAGGACCTCGGTTTATCGTCTCATCCGAAAGACTAGACGTTAAGTTTGATTTTCCAGTCAAACTGGGGAGAAAGGGCGAGATGGGGATTCGACCCCAGAACCTCGTCGGACACTTTGTTGGTAGATAAGCGTCTTAACCACCCTGCCACCTTACTCCCGTGTGTCACCGATGTAACAACGTCACCAAGGTGAGAGAGAAAGATGGCTGCGTATGCCCGTGCTCGGCGAGCTGGAGAGAGAGAGTCACACTGGAGAGGAGTGAGGACATGAATCAGGGGGATGGGGGGAGGGGGGGGGGGGGGGGGGCGAGGGAATGGGGTTCATTACCTATCACTCATAAGCCTCAAAAACACGGTTAAAAGTTTGTCTATTCATTTTCTTGAACCGTATTTGTTACAACCAAAGTGACTTGGGAATGTGGTATTGCTTTCTCTCTCTCTCTCTAATGTAGTAGTGTGTTGTGTAGACCCTATTTCAGGGCGGGGACTGGATGAAAAAAAGCGCGCCAGTGCTTATCTATTGTCCTCGAAAATAAAGAATTTGTCTTGTCTTGTCTCTGTGTCTCACATATTGTCATTGGCATGAATAGAACTATGAGGTATGTACCAACGTAATTTAGAATGGGTGTTTCTGATACAGCCGTGTATAGTCAAGGTATAAAGAATATATGAATCAGATATATGTGTCCGATGTGTAGATCCGAAAGAGATGATGAAGTTCACTTCGCTTTTTGTTGTGCAGTATTAGACGCTCTTCATTACCTTCAAATGGGGCCATGGCCTTTCTTGAATAAAGTATCGTCATCATTCTCTCTCTCTCTCTCTCTCTCTATTGCACGTTCTCCCTGACCAGACCAGCAATATTGTTCGCATAAAAAAAATAGCATAAAATAGAAAAGAAGACAAACCCAAAACCCAAGTACGAAGACCCCAAAGACAAGGGAACCTCAGAAACAAAGCAGGCCATGCGTGTTACGACATGCATTCGTGTTCTGAATCACCGCCAGTCACAACACGTGGCCACCTGTTGACTTGCCTGCTGGACTCAACCTGAGGGGCCAGTCCATATAATTACTGACTGGCTATCTTGTGACTTCAGGACAGGTCTAGCGTGACCAGTTACTGGACAGTTACACTTCACGCTCCTTTAATTGGGGTAATGACTATCACGGTGATCAATATGACAAACTATGTGACTCCTCCACCCCGTTCGGTTGTCTGCAATGGTGCGTTTATTGCTAGTGCCGCCTTCTTAGCGTTTGTATTGTGCTTTTGGATAATTCGTTATGCTTTAGGGTTATTATGTTTTTGGATGGTTATGCTTTTGGGTGATTAGTTATGCTTTTGGATGATTCGTTGTGCTTTTGGAGGATTATGCTTTTGGGTGTCTGTTGTGGGTTCTTTCTCGCTCTCTTTCTCTGTCTTTCTGCATGTCCACCAGCTGCCCACCACATCCTTTGCATAAGTGTGGATGTTTTTTGTTGTTTTTTTCCCGTGCCCTATAGAAATAACGTTCATTCATTTCCTTGCACGTAACTGGGAGCCGTTTTCTTGGTGGAAATGAAGATGCTCCCAGTGACAGCTCCCAAGTTGCACCAAGGCTTTGCAGCGCACGGACATTTCGTCACAAACCAAGTGACCAGGCAGTATACTGAGCACGTTGATATAACAGGAGGCTATGTGGGATTTACCAGGAATGCCACTGTGAGAGACAGAACTTCAAAGAACGGGCGCAGCTAGCGAGGGACACCAAAACAATGATCGACACAACTGCTAGTAATGAGGAAGAACATGAATCTTAAAAAAAAACACCTCCAAAAACCCCCAGCAAACTCAGTCGTTTATGCAATGTGTTTCAGGTATGCAGCATGGTGATGATAATGATGTTCATCCTGGACCATCTGGAGTTGACAACTTGCCACAAACCTACAGCTGAAGACCAGCAGCAGCAAGACCAAAGGGCAGTAAATAAGCCTCCAGCAATTCTGGATTACAACAAAAACATGGGTGCCATGGACCATCATAACCAACAGCTGCAGCCCTACGATGTCGCAAGGAAAACCCTGAAGTGGTACAAATAGCTGTGTGTGCATTTTCTACAAATTGCCATGCTGAATACACACATTCTCTACAAAAAAAGCAGGCAACAGCAGTACACTCCTGGACTTCAGAAGGATGTAAATAGTGCCATGATTTTTGGTAACCAAGACCAAGACACTGGTAAAGATGATCACGCTGTTTGCCTTGTATGGACGACACTTCATCCCACCTACCCCACAGAAGGACTGGCCACAAAGGAGGTGCAGAGTCTGCTGGAAGAAAGGACAAAGAAAGGATGTGGGGTTTTACTGCCCAGACTGCCCCAGCACTGTGTCTTGAAGACTGTTTCTGCAAGTACCACACACAGCGTTTTTACTGGCGATAGATCCTGGGTGAGTACACCCTTTTCATTCTTTGTGTGGACTGTGTTGGAGTCTTATGTACCTAGACACTGTTGCTCAGCCTTGACAGTGTGTGTGGTAGATCACAAGTCACAAGAAAGACTGGTTGATATTGTAGCACCTACATGATGGAATCAGGAATGACAGTCGCAATTTTTATTATTTTTATTTATGCATTTTATGGAATTTTTCTGTCAGATTGACTCATTATTTGAACATGTGAGTATTAAAAACAAAATCTTGGTTCATTTTCCTTTCATTTGATATATACTTTTATGCACTTATCTTCAGTACTTTTTTGAAATATAAGCAAATTAAAATGATTGGCGTGTTTTTCTTGTTTTTCTGAAAAAAAATCTCAGCATAGGCCATAGCAAAACGTACTAGCAGTGAAGGGGTTAACAGAAAGTAAAAATAAAGTTGGTCCTAAAAATGATCCATGTGTTTAACTGGCATGAAAGAGGACATGGAATAATTTTTAAAAAATAAACTTGAAACAATGATATAAGACTGTGTGAATAATCCATAAATGGCAAGCTTCCTGGAGAGAAGATCGTGAACATTTACTTCAAAAGTTGTAGCGAAGAGAGAGAGAGAGAGAGAGAGAGAGAGAGAGAGAGAGAGAGATCCTGACTCTCACGATCAATCAGTACTGTGTCTACCTAACATACATGCTGCTTGACCGATATCTAGACTCCTCTTCTGTGTCCACATTACTGGAATAGAAGTCTTCGTCTGGTGAAAAACCGGAGTAATTTCCACTCTTTCTTGGATAGCCAAGGTCGTGTCGCGAAGAACGTGAGAAAGTTTCTCTTGCATGACCAGTGTAGTGTGGTGAGGAACCTGAAGGCAGGTATCCCATATCAATGTTGATTGCACTGTCTGGAAGACGCCTTGAAGACCTCTTCACTCTTTCTTGCCTCTTCCTTCGATTGACGAAAAACAAAGCACCCGCAACGGCGAGAAATGCCAGGATTGAGCTGGCAGCCATGGCGAAAGCTAGCGTTCGTGACGATGAAGGTTCTCCATCTATCTCTGGGAGTGAGGTGGTGGTGGTAGTGGAGGTGTCTGTGATGTTGGTAGTGGAGGTGTCGATGGTGTTGGTAGTGGAGGTGGCACTGGTGGTGGTTGTGGTGGTCGCTCTGGTGATTGCTGAGTTCCCGTGCTTTCCCTGAGAAGGATTGGGCACCGTGGTGGTGTTTGTCAGCAAGCCCTGGAAAGCGTGATGGGCCTCGCAGTATATGGAGGTGACGTCCGACTGCTGTTCATTGGCAATGGTCACCTTGGAGATGACCGAATAGTATGGGATGGTCTGCCTGTCCCCAGCGATGTTGCCCAGGAATTGGGTGGAACGTTTTTCCGGGTAGTTAGCGTGCCCTACCTGCTTGTTGATATACCACGTCACTGTCAGCTCCTCTGGCTTCTTGTAGCTGGCGGTACACTGAAAGAAAGAGGGTTAACTGTAAGCTCCGAAAAAGAAAGGGTTTACTGTATCACTGCGGGAGAAAGGATGAACTATAAATCACTGAAAAGGAAAGGGCTGACTGTAAGCACTGAAAAAGATTCAAAATTCTCCCGACCATCATGCTGCCAGACTGGTCTTGTAGGTTTGGGTTTTTTTTGTTTTGTTTTTAATTTGTTGTTGTTGTCGTTTTGGAAAATGTCATTGTTGAATAAAATGGGAGAAAAAAAGTGAGGAAGGAGTGAAGACCGCGAAGGAAAGGTCAATCATAAGCACTGGGAGAGAAAACATGAAGTGTTAAGCATTGATAAAGAATGATTAAGTGTATGCACCAATGAAAGAAAGGATTAACTATAAGTAGTGAAAGAGAAATGGTTAACAGTAAGCATTAAATGAGAAAGGGTTAATTGCAAGCGCTGAAGTGAAAGGGCAATGATGATTAACACTGAATGAGAAAGGGTTAACTATAATAGCACAGAAAGAGAAAGGGGTTAGCTCTAAGTACTGAGAAAGAAAGGGTTAAGAATATGCACTGAGAGACAGGATGAATTATGTGCAGTGACAGAGAGAGGGTGAGCACCGAGAAAAAGGTTAACTGTAATCACCCCAAGAGAAAATCATAAAGCATTGAAAGACCGTAAGCACAGAAAGGGAAATGATCAAGTACATGCACTGACAGATGATAGGTTAACTGTAAGCCTTTAAAGAGAAGCTGATTAATCAATCGAGAGGAGAAAGAAATATAACTTTTCTTTCAGGCCTGGCGCTTTGATATGCGACGTAGGCATTTGTGATCACGTGATGTGTTTGTTTTTCATTGAATCTAGAGAGGGCGATGGAGGGGGGGGGGGGGGGGGGGGGCGCTTTCAATCTGTAGAAGCAATCGGTAACATGTTTTGTTGATAAACTGACAAAGCGTTCACACAGGCGCACTCGTGCACACACACACAATGAGAATGACATCAACTGTGATGAGGACACTGATGAAGATGGCGGTGATGATAACCATGATGATGATGATGATGACGGCGACACTCACTAAGCAGGTATACACACGCGACAGTTTGTCTCCATTGCTAACCGTCTTCACTTTCATTTCGTAATTCAACGTGAAGGCACGTAACACCAAAGACACGCTGAAAGATTTCCTTCTCTTTCCTTCTCCATCTTCCCCGTAAGTGGCCACACACTGGGCAACTGACTGATGATAATCAACATTAACGAGAAACTCGAAACAAAACTTGTAATCGCGGGAAACTGTTCGCGTTGGGGTTTTCGTTTCCTCATCGATCGTTGTTGAGATGATCAGACGAAGGGTAGGTTGGAACCCCGACCACTGCTGAGCTATGCAGCAAATTGTCATGTTCTTGCCCATGCGTACGTCCTGAAGGGTCTGTATGGTGATATTGGAGTAGCTGACGCTTGCACATATATGGAAGCTGAGTGATAATAGAATACACTCGAGAATGACTTGATCCAGGTGTTGGCACGAATTCTGCATAATTTCTCACCAACTGCTGTCGCAGAACTTCGCAGAACTTCCGCACACGGATAAATGTCCCTTTTCTTTTCTTTTTGCGTGATCGAAGATGATGAATAATTAACACAACTGTCAAGAATATGTAAAAAAATAAGATACGGGAATTGAAAAAATAAAAAGCTCACGAATCCAGTGACAGCCAGGAACCAAGAGGACATTTTACTTCAGTGCCAGATGCAGAGATGTGACGTATATTTCACTGTAATCGTCATAGAATGACGTATACTTTGGAGCCTTTCTTTTTGTGGGGAAACAAGTGAAATTGGATCAAGGTGCTCGTACACCCCACCCTCTCCCCCACTTCCCGCACACACAAATGAACATTTTCTGTTTTCCAATGGATGGGATACAGAATACTTCATTATCTTAACAAGTGAAATTCATTTGTGGTATAAAACACACAAACAATGCACGAAAATCACGGCCATTCAACATGTATAGATAAAAAGACATATAATGCTTAGATATCAACCTGGGCACCCCATACGTACGATCAATAATGACAGCAGACAACAGCAACAACAGAATCCCTTTCAAATGTAACATACATACATCATCACAGCCATACACGCGCATTAAAAATCACAGATAAAGCATAGGCACATAATAGCATACTAAAAATAGACATAGACATAACAACAATATGCAATTCAACAGTATTTTGAGTTAAAATGTCATATTCCATGTAAATACATTCTGGCATACATTTCAAACACAATTTTGACAATTGATTATTGTTGTTTTAATAGCTGAATTGACGGTGGAAGAGAGCTGCATTTGGTTCTGTTTGTTTTAAATTTTGGGACACAGAAACGTTAAAATAACTTTGCCTGAAGGTACGTGTTTGGTAATAATTTGCCAGCGTACGGCTGCTGTCACTTGCAATGCATTCAGCTTTCTGTCGTACCGTGACATTGTACAGTTCACTCAAGCTGTCCTGTCTCACACCCACGACCTTACTGCACACATTTACAGTCTTGTTCAGCATGTTCTTATTCTTCACAGCGAGAACATTATACCAGCACATAAAATTGGTAAGTTAAAACACAGATTCAATAAAACACCCATAAAATACTTGGCAGTACTTTCGAATTAACGTTCATGTTTCTGAGTTTCTGCAGACAGTCGATGTGCGAGATTGGCAATTTTTTTTCCTGCATTTCTTTTGCATCCATCATTGTTCTAAACTTTTGATTTCATGTTATTTTCATTTCATTTTAAAGTGCTGTAGTGTGCGTGTGTGTATCATTTCGTTGTTTTACGATCATGATATAGATATATCAACTTTTCCAACTTTCCCAGTATCCATCGCGACTTTTGTTAAACAGTTACAAAATCGCCAAACGCATTTTCGGATGTAGGCCTACACGACGATCCGACAGACACCGGACTTTCGTGAAAACCGTTGTCTGTTGATGGGACAGCGATCTCCCACTCAACCAGACCACACCGCCCTCTCCGATCAAAGATGCCTACAAAAAATTGTTGATATAAAAGGCTACTTTTCTTTCTTTAGTTTAACGTCTTTTCACTGTTAAGTGATATATAGACGGGGTTGGGTGGGGGAAGTAGTGGGGGTGGGGGAGTGGGGGTGGAGGGGCGTTAGGAAGAGGTGGTGGGATGACTGAGATGGGAAAAGAGACATAAAAAGTGGCAGAGGTTAAAAGGTGGAACTACGAAAGATTGAACTAACAAAGTATATATATATTTTTCATTTCATGTTATTTTCATTTCATTTTAAAGATACCCATTTTTGAAAATGCACACTCACACATTCACAAAATCCAGGAAAGCTTTTCTCATCCAGTAATAGCTGAAGCTGAGTAAGTTGGCCGTGTTAAAAACAACAACAAAAAACACAAAAAACACAAAAAAAACCAACAAAAAACAAACAAACAAAAAAACGTTTTAAAAATGTGCACGCATCGTGCGAGTTAATACTAACTGACAAATTGTGCTCCAAAGATTTGTTGATCTGGACGTCGTCAGTACCGTGGAGACTTAGTCACACAGTAAGTGAAGAGGCCTGTGCACAAATCGCTCTGTGAATGTCAGTCAGCTGCTTCCTTTTTTCAGTAACGTGTCGTCGCAAACAACACACAAGATTGATGACTGAGGTGGTTGGTTGCTTTGTTGTACGCAAAACGTGGTCCACAATGGCACCGTAAAACTAGACGGACCTATCATTTTGTCATAAAAGAACAGTCACTGTCTGCATTATTTATTTGGGCGTTGTGTGTATACAAAGAGACGAGTAGGTGTGAATTGATAGATTCTATAGAACTTGGATATTGATCTTACCCGACATTAATCAATCAGAGATTCGGTCTGGACTTCATAAAGTCTGTATATGAGCAGACAGAAAAAGCCAAAAACAAGCAGTAAATCATCATCTTGAGCGCCGTGCTTTTGTTGTCAACTTCTTTTTGCTTTTATGGACCACAGCCTTCGCATTCACTCGTTTATATTTTGTTTTATTTTATTTTATTTCTACTTTGTTTATCAATTGTTGTTTTGCGAGAAAACGTTTTAAGTCAACGACCGTTCTTACCCGCAGTTTAGACACCCGTACTCCGTTGTCAGGGGGCACTTTCATCGTTTGGTCTGTTCTCTTTGTACAGCCAATCGATCTTTAGCGTGCAATTTTGTGTTTATTTAATAATCAGCATGCGAACACACACACACACACACACACACACACACACACAGACACACACACACACACACACACACACAGCAACCCTGATGATAAAGGAAATGCTTTTTTTTTTAACTCTAAAAACAGCACAGCGACGACAAGTTAGTCTTTCCATGCTTTCGAAGAAGCGTGGGAGAGTCAAAAGAATGACCTTGAGAACGTGGGAGGGGAGGGGGATGAAGGGGGATGGGAGTGATTTGGGAGTGATTCCCCCTGGAAGAAAGCGTGAGCGACGCAATGGGAGAATAACAAGACGAAGATATAATCATATACACCGATGTGACCTTGAAGCATGCTAATTATAATGTGCGAGCACCGGAACAAATTATAGAGAGGACAACAGATGATGAATTCAGTGTCTCTCAAGAATGACGAACGTCCTTGACGTACAGGCTGGTCCTTTTCAGCAGGATAGAGATCTGTAGATGGGCTACTGCACCCTGATCGAGTCCATGACCAGACCTATCAACTCGAACAGTCAGAACACAACAACAACATCGCCTCAGTCCATGGAGTCTGTTAATTATTGTCTCGTCAGCTGGGTCACTCTTCTCTCGCACACACCTTGCGACTTTAACAGCATCCCCAGCCCCTCCCTTTTTCCTCCTCCACCTTCACCCCCTCTTCACCCCGATCCCCCTGCCTCCCCCTCCTCTCTCCCTCGCTCCCTCACCCGCACTCCCTTTCCTCTCCCTCTCTCTTTCCTGCTCCTCGCTTATCTCTTCACGCGTGGAAGCGTCAAGCTGTCCGTTTTCTGTTGGTCGTTCTGACTGGTTAAGCGTCAGTGGCGACTGATGATCATGGTGATGGCGGGGAAAGGAGGGAGGGGAGGGAGTGGGGGGATGTAGGGTGGGGGTGGTGATGAGGCATTGACAGGGACCATAAGAGTGGGGAGAGAGGAGTGCAGGTCTTCACTGAGTAAGCAGCCGAGGTCTTCAGTGATTGAATTTCGTCCGTGGACATCGATCGCCATATTGACTGACTGGGGGAGAGAGAGAAGACGCGAGATGAAGTGGTTGTAAGTCTGTCTGCCTGTGTGTCTGTCTGGCTGGCTGTCTGTCCGTCCGTCTGTCTGTCTGGCTGTCTCTCTCTGGAATCTGCACATGAACGAGCCATTGGAAAGCTGTCGATCTATCTGTACACATCGTTTAATCTACGAACCACTCTTCGTCTCACGAGGCACGTTTTGCTTACCAGTAATGGGTATAACATAACTGAGTGCTGTTAACTAAGCATGTGTGATGTATTATGTGTATTTTGTATTGCTATGGCGGGTGTATGTAATTTAAAAATCAGGTATGAATCACGATGTGTATTTTGTAAAGCTTAGCTGAGTGTATGTTACTTAAAAACAGGTACGATCTACGAAGAAGGCTACCTAGCTGAGTGTATGTCATTTAACACGGCGTGAGTTTTTCTTTCATTCCGTTAATTTTCTGACACCCTTTCATGAAGGGCGATGGCCAATAAATGAATAAATCACCCATCCATCCATCCAACCAACCCGCTCTCTCTCTGAGGGACATCTCTTGCTTGGAGAGAGAGAGAGAGAACAAGAACAATTTTTTTATTCCATAGACCAAGGATCTATTCATTAAGGCTGAAGACCAGGGATCTATTTATCAAAGCTGTAGAGCAAGGATCTTTAAAAAGAAATTTTTTATCAAAGCTGTAAACCAAAGATCTATCAATCAAAACTGTAGACCAAGGATCTGTTGATCAAGGCTGAAGACCAAGGATCTACTGGTCAAAGCAATAGACTAAGGATCTATTCATCAAAACTGAAGGCCAATGATCTGTTCATTAAGGCTGAAGACCAAGGATCTGTTTATCAAAACACTAGACCAAAGATCTGTTGATCAAAACTGAAGACCAAAGATCTATTTATCAAGGCTGAAGACCGAGGATCTATTCATCAAGGCTGTAGACCAAGGATCTATTGATCAAAGTACTAAACCAAGGATCTATTCAACAAAACACTAGACGAAGGATACGTTAATTAAAGCTGCAGACCAAGGATTAAAAAACATTACAGCTGTAGACCAAAGATCTATTGATCAAAACTGAAGACCAAGGATCTATTCATCAAGGCTGAAGACCAAGGATCTGTTACAAAGCACTAGACCAAGGATCTATTCATTAGGGCTGAAGACCAAGGATCTGTTCATCAAAGCACTAGACCAAGGATCTATTAATTAAGGCTGAAGACCAAGGATCTATTTATCAAAGCTGTAGAGCAAGGATCTTTAACAAGAAAAAAATAATCAAAGCTGTAAAAGATCAATCAGTCAAAACTGTAGACCAAGGATCTATTGATTAAGGCTGAAGACCAAGGATCTATTGATCAAGGCTGAAGACCAAGGATCTATTGATCAAAGCACGAGACCAAGGGTCTATTCATCAAAACTGAAGACCAAGGATCTGTTCATTTAGGCTGAAGACATTAGACATATCAGATGGTCATCAGCTGGTCAGCGAACACCTGTCGTGCCGATGGACTATAAATCAGTCCGCTTTCTTTTGTTTATTTGTGCGTCTGTATATTCATTTCTGGTAGGCTACTTCTTGCTCGATGCCCGTCCGCCTCCCCCCCTTCCCCCCTGTCCCCATTCCCTCCTCTCTGTTTATCCCCTCATCAAAAGAACATTTCTTGGAAAGGAAAATAAATAATTCAAGTGTCAACGTCTTTCTCCATTCTCTCTCTCTCTCTCTCTCTCTCTCTCTCTCTCTCTCTCACACACACAGGGGAGAGAGAGAGAGTGTGTGTGTGTGTATGTCTCCCTCTGTCTCCGTATCTCTCTCTGTTTCTGTCTGCATATCTGTCTCTGTCTCTCTGTCTCTCTCTTTCTCTGTGTCTGATTTTTCAAAACATTCATATTAGAATGGTATTTACAAGGTTCAGGGTAGGAATATCACCACTGAATGGCCACTTCATGAACTTTAATGCGACAACAGATGAGGGCAGTCATAACTGTCCTTTTTAAAAGAAAATGTATCGAATCTGAAACCCACTTTCTTTTGATTTGTCCCAATTATAAAACCCTCAGAGATGAATTGATTCCTAATAAATTCTGTCGTCAACCCTCATTATTCAGATTACTCTGCTAGAGTCAAACGCGAATGAATATCTGACTAAAACACTAGCAGTATTTGTGTATAAAGCACTAGACTTACGACAAAGCTGAAGCAATCGTACTAGTATCTAACATGTCATTTTGGGCATTTTCTCACTCCATTGTAATGGGGCAGAGGCCTCTACAATTAAACTATTCTGAGTCCTGAGTTCTCTCTCGCTGTTTCTTTCTGTTTCTGACTGTCTGTCTGTGTTTCCCTCTCTCTTCCTCCCTTCTGCCCCTTGTCTCACACCTCACAGCCTCTCCCACCCCTCCCCTCCCCACATGCCTCCTCTTTCTCCCTCACTTTCTCCATTCTTCTCCTTCAGAAAACCCCAGACAACAACAACAAAACTTTACGTATTTGGCTTGCTGCATTTGTAGGTGTGTCATCATCATCATCATCATCGTCGTCGTCGTCGTCGTGTGTCGTCATCATCATCATCTTTTCCCCCTTCCCTCTGTTTCTGTCCAACTTCACAATACCCCCCCCCCCCCCCCCCCCGTCCCCCGCCCCCCTCCCTCCTCCCCCAAACTCACACACAGTCTCCTGCAATTCTGCTTTTCTGTTCTTTTTTCTTTTTTTATTTCATATAAAAATGCTTCAACGTCCAGTTGGATATTTTTTTCAATTTTCTTTTTATTCTAAAACAAATGTGCACCTTCCTTGTTTTAATTTCTTGTTTCTTTAGAGGCTGTGTGTGTGTGTGTGTGTGTGTGTGTCTAAAATCACATGTGAAAATGACACACGTCAGACCGAAGAACACAGGAGGAGCTGACGCCACTTTTCTTATGTACACAGAGTTCTCGTGACCGCGACAATGACAGTGGCGACTTTGGCGGGAGTCGCCATGGCAACGGACCCGGATCCTTTCTACGAGATCCTGAGTGCGTGGCAGGACAACTTCAAGGCGAACTTCTGCATCACGGCTCCCCAAGACCTGTACGGGTGGAAACTGAAGCTAAAATTCACACAGCC
>NC_134910.1:16083432-16103432 GCF_041734735.1 Babylonia areolata | reverse complement strand
TTGGATCTGGCCCAGAGTATCTTTCTGAACTCCCCCATATCTATACCCCGTCTCATCAGCTCCGTTCTTCCTCTGATACTTGACATCTCAGGACACCTCACGCCAGAAGTAAGACCTATGGACACAGATCATTTTCTTTTTAATTGCCAAAGACGTGGAACAAGCTCCCTGATAACCTCCGTCATTCTGACTCCCATGCCTCTTTCATATCTGGTCTCAAAACTCACCTCATCCCTCAGCAGTTAGTTCAGTTGTGGCAGGTCCACTTCTTTGCGTGTGGTGTGCTTGACTATGTGTGTATACATAATGTTTGTGTACATAAATACATGCATGTGTATGAATGTGTATTTGTGTGTGCTCGTACGTTGTGTGTGTGTGTGTGTGTGTGTGTGTAAGTCACATGCTGGTGTGTATACGTAACATTGATGTAATGTGTTATGTAACCAAAAGCTTTCTAAAGCACCTAGAGCAGATTTCTGGATAGTGGTGTATAAGTAGCCATTATTATTATTATTATTATATAGGTAGGCCTAATTTGGAACGATCCAGTCGAAGCGACCAACACAACGTGTATATTGTACAGATAACAGGTTGTACGATCGTCAAATACGTGAAGTTCTTCTGTTTTTAAGGCTTTCTCCAATTGGTTGCATCAGGAAAAGAATCTTCTATTCCTCCTTTTCAATATTTTATTCAATAGTTGAAATAGCAGTGGTGCCTGAGGGTAAATACGAACGGGCAAGTCTAATCACAAACGATGGGTTTGGTACATGTGGACAATTAAAACAGAAGCAGGTCTTTAACTCATTAGACATTGCAAATTATTGGTACATAGACTGTTGTATCGTTGGTCTTGTTCACACATGCACACACACAAACACGCATTTAAGCACACAATCCCCACAACACACACAAACACACCCTTTTGAGAGCACTCAGTGACTTTGCAGCATCGTTTCCAAATAGACTCAGGTCAAAATTCCCTGTGGTCTAATTGCATAAGACACTACTTTGGAGATTCCTGTCAAAACTGACGTTCTGATCTGTCACCAACATGCTTTGTTAAATTCTCCCAGCACTGGTAACGCACACGTCATTCAGCATATCCGATCAAATCTGCTATTTCAAACTGTGTCAAAGTTTAAGCCCAACTGTTTGCTTCTCCTGATTTTAGGATTTTGAGAGCACGTTTGTGAATTGGACGGCAGTGGTGCGCGAAGAGAAGAAAGAGCGCGGAAATAGCCAGAAATAGCTGGTTCTTGGAAATGAATATTCATTAAGGTATCAGAACGAGGTCGAAGCCGACGTTAAATTGTGAAATGTTCGTGGTGAGAACGCTTCCAAGTGGGGCGTTACACGAACTGTTCGCAATTACACGCTGTTCGCACTTTGGCCAACCTTCCCTATACCTGGTACAACAGATAAATATACATGGTACAACTGATTGGCTACCTGGTACAGTTGGAGATAAAGCTGGTACAACTGGAGATAAATCTGGAGATAAACCTGGTACAACTGGAGATAAATCTGGAGATAAACCTGGTACATCTAGAGATAAACCTAGAGATAAACCTGGTACAATTAGAGATAAACCTGGTACAAGTGGAGATAAACCTAGAGATAAAACTGGAGATAAACCTGGTACAACTAGAGATAAACTAGAGATAAACCTGGTAACCTAGAGATAAACCTGGTAAGCTGGAGATAAACCTAGAGATAAACCTGGTACAACTGGAGATAAACCTGGAGATAAACCTGGTACAACTAGAGATAAACCTAGAGATAAAACTGGAGATAAACCTGGTACAATACATTGAACCAAATCACAAACAGAAAACACACACACACACACACCAAAACAAAACAAAACAAAACAAACAACAACAGCAACAACAACAAAACAACAACAAAAACAAGCAGCCGGCCACACCCTTGCTGTTTCCAGGTGCCCAAAGCCATCAGGAAGAACGTCTACAGGAGGATGGCGTGGCTGCTGACGCCCAGGTCGTACAACAGGAGGCTGCAGGAGGGGGAGGTCTTCTGCCTGGATTTCCAGGCCAGCCTCCGTCGCTGGATGAATCCCTGCGTCAGGGCCTTCTTCACAGAGAGTGACGGAGTCACCCCCATTGAGGTCACCCTGCCCTCCACCACCACCCAGCCACCCACTACCCAAGCTCCAACAACCCAGGCCCCAACCACCCAACCACCCACCACCCAGGCCCAAACCACGCAACCACCCACCACCCACGGCCCAACCACCCAGCCACCCACCACCCAGGCCCCAACAACCCAGGCCCCAACCACCCAACCACCCACCACCCAACCACCCAACACGACCCCAAATCCGTCGAACGCTCGGTACGACTACAGCCAAGCTCTGTCCGACTCTCTGCTCTTCTACCTGGCTCAGCGCTCGGGCCCGCTGCCCGATGACGTCATTTCCTGGCGGGGGGACAGCGCGGTGAATGACGGGACGCAGGGACCTGACGGACAGTGGCGGGACCTGTCTGGGGGGTGGTATGATGGTGAGTGGGGGGTGTGATGGTGGGTGGGGGTGTGATGGTGGGTAGGGTGTGTGATGGTGAGCGGGGGTGGGATGATGGTGAGTGGGAGGGGATGGTGGGGGGGGGGATGATGTTGAGTGGGGAGTATGATGGTGAGTTGGGGGGTGGGATGACGGTGAGTGTGTGTGTGTGTGGGTATAATGGTGAGTGGGGTGGGATGATGGTGTGTGGGGGAGTGATATGATGATGAGTTTGGAGGCAATAGGGAGTGTGTGTTTGTTTAAATTTGTGAGCGTGCGCTGTTGTATGTGCGCGTATGTATATGCATGTGCAATTTAGTCTCTTTCTCTCTCTCTTCAAACCGGGAATATTCCAGTCTCAACAACCAAGGATGACGTCAAACTCAACATCCCAGGTGTCTATATTTGTAACAGCTGGGATTTCCACAAACTCAACTTCCCCCTGTGTCTATATTTATAACAGCCGGGGATTTCCTCAAACTCAACTTCCCCCTGTGTCTATATTTATAACAGCCGGGGATTTCCTCAAACTCAACTTCCCCCTGTGTCTATATTTATAACAGCCGGGGATTTCCTCAAACTCAACTTCCCCATGGCTGGCTCCACCACCGTTCTCCTGTGGGGTCTCCTCAAGTTCCAAGATGGATACTCCGCTTCCGGTCAGCTTGCACGCATGCGCGAAGTTGTCCGATGGCCGCTGGATTACTTGCTAAAAAGTTGGGACGCACAGAATCAAATTCTCTATGGGCAGGTATGTGAGTGAAAAAAGCTCAATTCTGTATGGACAGTTATGCCATCTGAGATCTGTTAAAGTGATGTTTCGAAGATTTATGTTTTTCTTTGTTTTTCTTTTTTCTTTTTCTTTTTTTTTTTTTTGATGCCTAAAAATCATTTTGCGATTTGTATTGAAAGTTGACAGATACTGGGAGAGCACAAACTGAAACGTTATGTGTAGTTGTTGTTGAGGAGATTCTGCTGACAGCATTCTTGTGTGTGTGTGTGTGTGTGTGTGTGTGTGTGTGTGTGTGTGAATTCATTCACGTATCTAATCATTTATGCACTATGTGTGTATGTGTGAGTGTGCACGCACGCGAGCATGTAAATAGTAAAATAGCTTTGATGGAATAAATGAATACATGTTCACACCAACTACCATAGCCAGCAAAAGGGGGTTGGGGGTGGAGGGCGGTGTGTGTGTGTGTGTGTGTGTGTGTGTGTGTGTGTGTGTGTGTGTGTTATCATTATTATTGATTTATTCATTTTTATTTTTTTGAAGTTACGTGAATAATAGATTACCGTCATGTAAGCAAACGGCACCAACAGCGATACTAACAGCGCTGTGTCCGAAGAGAGCTGGAGGCTTGCAAAGTGTCCGCACTGAACTGTGATCCACGCAGGTGGGCAACGTGAACCTGGACCACAGCTTCTGGGGCCGTCCAGAGGACATGACCATGGACAGACCTGTCTACACGCTGACCCCCACTGCCCCGGGCTCCGACCTGGCCGCTGAAACCGCCGCTGCTCTGGCGGCTGGCTACCTGGCTTTCAAGGACACAGGTGAGGAGTGAGGTACAGGATGGTGGCTTTTAAGGACACAGGTGAGGCTGTGAGGAGTGAGGTACAGGATGGTGGCTTTCAAGGACACAGGTGAGGTGGTGAGGAGTGAGGTACAGGATGTTGGCTTTCAAGGACACAGGTGAGGCGATGAGGAGTGAGGTACAGGATGGTGGCTTTCAAGGACACAGGTGAGGCGATGAGGAGTGAGGTAATAGATGGCGGTTTTCAAGGACACAGGTGAGGCGATGAGGAGTGAGGTAATGGATGGCGGCTTTCAAGGACACAGGTGAGGCGATGAGGAGTGAGGTAATGGATGGCGGTTTTCAAGGACACAGGTGAGGCGGCAGTGCTAGTGATGGAATTCATGAGGTCAGCTTGTGCAGGTTGTAGGTTTGAACCCCCGTCCCTCTTATTCTTCTTCGTTCATGGGCTGCAACCCCCACGTTCACTCGTTTGTACTCGAGTGGGCTTTTTTCGTGTATGACCGTTCTTACCGCCGCCATCTAGGCAGCCATACTCCGTTTTCGGGGGTGTGCATGCAGGGTATGTTCTTGTTTCCATAACTCACCGAATGCTGACATGGATTACAGGATCTTTAACGTGCGTATTTGATTTTATGCTTCTTGTGGACTCAAATATGAAGGCTGGGACCAAGAAGGAAGGTGGCAGACTTGTGAATACGCTCATCTGACAAAACAGTGTCCGCGAGGGTTTGGGTTTGAATCCACGTCTCGCCCTTTCTCTCGCGTGGGAAAGTCAGTGTGAGCGTCTGGTCTTTTAGATGAGACGATAAACTTAGGTCCCATGTGCAGTACACATTTGGCGCACTGAAAAAGAACCCATGGCAACGTTTGTGTTATCCTCTGGCAAAATTCTGTGGACGAAATCCACCCAAATAGCGACAGGTAAGAACCTCAACTCAGTACTGACATTCACAAGGAGCCATTGCAGTTCTTTCAAAAGTTGAGATATGTTCTCTCGCTTTTTCTGTTCTTCCTTTTTTTCTCTTTTTTTTTTTGTTTTCAAAACGTGTCATCAAGATCTAAGACCATTTGGGTCGTCTATAAAGACCCCAAGTAAAAAATCAAAAAAGTGCTTTTTATGCAGGTATACTTTGAGATCGTTTGTGTGTGTGTGTGTGTGTGTGTGTGTGTGTGTGCGTGCGTGTATGCGTGCGTGCGCGCGCGCACGTGTGTGCGTGTGTGTGCACGTGTGCGTTCGTGCGCATGCGTGTATATGCGTGTGTGTGTGTGTGTTTGTCTGTGTGTGTGTGTGTGTGTACACATAAACGTGCGTGTACATGTGCGCGCGCGCGTGTGTGTGTATGTGTGTGTGTGTGTGTGTGTTGCAGACCCCACGTACGCCAGTGGCCTGCTCCAGGCAGCCAGGTCTCTGTACACCTTTGCCGACACCTACCGTGGCTATTACCACGAGTCCATCACTGATGCTGCTACTGCTTACAGGTATCCCCTCCCCACCACCCCTTCTCTCTTTGTCTGTCTCTCTTTGTCTCTGTCTCTCAGCAGGTCTCTGTTTTTTTCTGCCATAGATCTAGATAGAAGAGGATTGGTGTCTTCGGTGGAAAGTTCCTTTGTGACCTCAGCTATCGATACAGATAGATTGGTGTCTTTGGTGGTTGGTGGATGCAGGTTCATTAATTGATTTCACAACATCTGTCATAGATCAAGAGAGGAGAGGATAGGTGTCTGTCTGTCTCTGCACCCGTAAGTCTGACTGTCTCTCCTTGTCCCTGTCTCCGTGTATCTCTCTTTGTCTCTGTCTCTCTCCCCCATCTGTATGTCTGTCTGTCTGTCTGACTCATGTCTCTGTCTGTCTACGTCTCCGCTCCTCTCTTCTCTCCCAGTCTATCAGACTCTGTCTTTGTGTCTCTTTGTGTCTGTCTGTCTGTTTCTCTTTAAAGCAATTGATTGATTCATGAATTAATTTGTTGTAATTTGATTTTTTCAGTTTATCAGTCGATTAATTAGTTCAATAATTAAATAAATAATTAATCAATTGATTAACCAAAACAATCAAACAATAGATCAGTTAATTGAGTAAGTAACTATGATCAGTCAGTCTATCGATCGATCGACTACTGAACGATCTCAGCAATGACCGATGATGACAAACAACAAGGCACACTCTTTAATCCTGGCCTGCCCCATCTTGCCCAGGTCCTGGGGGTACAGTGACGAGCTGTGTTGGGGCGCCGCCTGGCTGTACAAAGCGACAGGGGAGACCACCTACAAGAGCAAAGCGGAAGCCAACACGGGGTCTGTGACCAGCGGGGAGTTCTCGTGGGATGACAAAGGCGTCGGGTGTGCGGTGAGTTACCGACCTGCCGTAGATCTGGAGAGGAGAGGACAGGTGTCTTTGGTGGCAAGTGGATGTAACTTCCTTTGTGACTTCTGCCATAGATCTAGATAGAAGAGGATAGGTGTCTTTGGTGATAAGCGGATGAAAGTTCCTTTGCGACTTTTGCTATAGATTTAGATAGATTAGTGTCTTTGGTTGTTGGTGGATGAAAGTTCATTTGCAAATTCTATCACAGATCTAGACAGAAGAGGATAGGTGTTTTTGGTGTCAAGCGGTTGTAACTTCCTTTGCGACTTTTGCAATAGATGTAGATAGAAGAGGAATGGTGTTTGTCGTGGTAGGTAGATGAATGTTCATCTGCGAGTTCCGCCGTAAATTTAGAGAGGATAGGTATTTCAGTAAATGTAGTCCTGCCAATGAGATATCCGCCGTAGATCTAGAGAGAGAGAGGTATCTCAGTAGATCTTGGTGCCAATGTGTCTTTTGCCACAGATACAGAAAGAGTAATCAAGATGAATGGCTGTGAAAGTAAGTTCCCCGTTGCCATGTCCGTCAAAGATAGGCCAACAGCGAGGAGAGGATATCTGTCTTTAGTGGTTAAGTCCTGCTACGGCTTTTTAGTCATAAAAATGGAAGAAGGGTTGATGTCTTGAGTGGTAAGTTCCATTGTGACTTTTGTCATAGATATAGAGAGAAGAAGATAGGTAACCTGAGTGTTACTTCCTCCATAGATGTAGAGAGGAGAGGAAAGGAACTTTAAACGGCAGTGGATGAAGGTCCTACTCGTGCTTCAGAAAGTTGATGGAAATTTCTATTGCGATGGGACCCGATTTTTTCTGTGTGGTTCTATGACGGGCGCGATAGCCGAGAGGTTAAAGTGTTGGACTTTCAATCTGAGGGTCCCGGGTTTGAATCTAGGTAACGGCGCCTTGTGAAGATTTTTCCAATATCTCAGTTCAACATATGTGCAGACCTGCTTGTGCCTGAACCCCCTTCGTGTGTATACGCAAGCAGAAGATTAAGCCTGCAATCCATGTCAGCGTTTGGTGGGTTATGGAAACAAGAACATACCCAGCACACACGTCCCCGGAATCGGAATATGGCTGCTTACATGGCAGGGTAAATAAACAAAACGGACATACACGTAAAGTGTTACATGTCTGTCTGAGTGTGTATGTGTGCGTGACTGAAATCTGATCGAATGACACGGGAAACAAATGATGAGCACCCAGTGGCATCCGTCAGTCGGCTCTACCCAGGTAGGCATCCTGTTGTGTTAATGACCCCGTGTTTGTAAATCACTTAGAGCTTGGTCTCCGACCGAGGATAGGCGCTATATAACTATCCATATCATTAATTCATGGTTCTACCATTGCAACGTGAAATTCACTCCAACTGTACACCAAATGAAAGTGAGTCATCATCAGGAAGGAAGAAAGGAAAGAGTGAATGAATCACGAAAGAAAACGGAGAAAGACAGAAGGAATAATCCAATGTGTGTGTGTGTGTGGAAGGAAGGAAGGAACAAATGAATCACGAAGGAAAACACGAGTTAGGCTGTAAACATATCAAGACATTAGTCGAGTTCTGTTAATATCTTTACATCTGTATGCATGTATGTGTGTGTTTTCTTGAATAAAAAAATAGATATATGAATATATAGATAAACTGGTGAAAAATTATGCACACATCTCAGGCTTGATGTGAGCACAGTTTAGTGCAGTAGAAAAAGTTAAAAGGTTACGGCAATCAGGGCTGTAAATACATATTCACTGTGTCCAGGGCTCTGTATAGCAAGGCGAGACCCAGTTCTTCCCTTCTATGCTTAACATACCCCAGCCGAAGTCATGTTCCATTTCACACCCGGGTGGAATTACGGAAAATCGTGCCTTTCCCAACACAAGGACACAACACCGTGACACAGCGTGGCTGGATCCCACTGGTGTATACTGTATCTGAAGTCTTACAGGTTCACCCGGGCACCTCACAGAAAAAACTATATCAGATAAAGTTAATGAACTAACCCACCCTCCCCTCCGACTTTCATCACATCGATTTTTTTTTTCACTTTTCCCTGTGATTTATTATTCCACCTAACGCGAACCTCACGGACTTCTAGTTGGTGACCGAATTCAAGTCATGCAGCGAAGTTATCCAAAGTCTCTCATCACGCCTGCCTACGTGTGACAAGTAAACCAAGCTAAATTGAAAAAAACAAACAAACATTCATCGTCTGCAAGAAGAAGGCCTTCATAGGTCATCAACTTCGACATCCTTTTAGTTCCGTTTCTCTCCCTGACCCCCCCCCCCCCCCCCCCACCCCTCCTGCCAGCCCCCCGCCCCACCTTCCTAATATGAAAGGTGTGACATGTATTCCCCAGGTGTTGCTGCATGAACTGGAGACAGACGCGGCCCAGAAACAGCAGTATGCTGACGTCATCGACACCTTCACCTCAAAATGGCGGAACGGAAATGGCATCAGCGTCACTCCCTGCGGCCTGTCCTGGCTCCGCCAATGGGGGTCGCTCAGATATGCACGTGAGTGGTGACGTCATGGCCTGTGTGTATGTGACGTTTACGTTGGCTGTTTGTGTAGAGACCACAGCCACGAACAACTTGACCTTTAGGGTGAAATGCCAATAGGTCGTCAAACTCACCCATACACTATTGGTGTCTTCAGTTTGTCGCACCAACGCTTGCGACAAGAAAAAAAAGAAAAGGAAAGAAAATTTGAATTCATATACTTGCTTTGTATATTTTCTTAACACAAGAGCAAATATAATGCTCACTGGTGCATGCTTTGATGCCTTGACCAACTGAGGATAAGTGATTAGACTCGTGCCTGGAAAACATGAAATTGCATGGTTAGAAAATACATAAACAAGGCCTCGGTGTTCTGACGAGACAAGGAAAGACAAGTCTACACTGAGAAGTACAGTTTCAGTTTCTCAAAGAGGCGTCACTGCTTTTGTACAAATCCACATACACCACACCGCTCTTGTTGCCACGGATTCTTCTTTCTTTGTTTTTTTTCAGTGCGACAAGTGCGTGCTCCACACGTGACCTCAGTTTATCGTCTCATCTGAATGACTAGACACTGGATTGACAGAGAAGAACCCAGACCCTCATGGACACTGGATTGACAGAGAAGACACAGACCCTGATGGACACTGGATTGACAGAGAAGAACCCAGACCCTGATGGACACTGGATTGACAGAGAAGAACCCAGACCCTGATGGACACTGGATTGACAGAGAAGAACCCAGACCCTCACGGACACTGGATTGACAGAGAAGAACCCAGACCCTGATGGACACTGGATTGACAGAGAAGAACCCAGACCCCTCATGGACACTGGATTGACAGAGAAGACACAGACCCTGATGGACACTGGATTGACAGAGAAGAACCCAAACCCCTCATGGACACTGGATTGACAGAGAAGACACAGACCCTGATGGACACTGGATTGACAGAGAAGAACCCAGACCCTGATGGACACTGGATTGACAGAGAAGACCAGACCCTGAAGGACACTGGATTGACAGAGAAGAACCCAGACCCTCATGGACACTGGATTGACAGAGAAGAACCCAGGCCCTCATGGACACTGGATTGACAGAGAAGAACCCAGACCCTCACGGACACTGGATTGACAGAGAAGAACCCAGACCCTCATGGACACAGGATTGACAGAGAAGAACCCAGACCCTGATGGACACTGGATTGACAGAGAAGAACCCAGACCCTGATGGACACTGGATTGACAGAGAAGAACCCAGGCCCTGATGGACACTGGATTGACAGAGAAGCGTCCTAACCATTCTACCACCTTTCCCCCTTTTTCTGAAGTGTAACTGTTCACAACCTCCTGTATACAGAACGATGTGGGGTCTCTTTACGGCAATGAAGCCTCCATACAAGCTACAAAAATCTATCTAAAAAATACAACAACGAAAAATAGATCTTTGCAACAGTGAAATCTCAACAGAAGTTAAAACCAAAACAAAACAAAAAAACAAGAAAAGAAAAAACAAGAAAGAAAAACTCAAACAACCCCCCCCCCCAAAAAAAAACAAAAAACAAAACAAAAACGTGTTTCCCTCCTGACTGCCTATGTTAAACGGTACTTGCAAAAGTACAATGAGGGTATGATTTTTTTTTCTTTACAAATGTAACTTGTCGTCTGAATTTTATTCATTAAAAATGGAATCAGACTTTTTTTTCCACAAAGACGTGAAAGTAGATGTATGTATATTGATCTCTCTGAAATAAATATCACTTAAAATATTTAAATATGTGATCGTGTGTGTGTGTGTGTGTGTGTGTGTGCAGTGAACGCGGCCATGATCTCACTGATGGCCGCAGAGAACGGCCTGGCCACAACGGCCAACAGAGACTGGGCGCTCAGTCAGCTCAACTTCGCGCTGGGAGACAACAAAAACCAAAGGAGTTACGTGGTGGGTTTCGGAGTTAACCCCCCTGAACGACCCCACCACGCCGCCAGGTGACGTGCACTCTTTATGTATGCAGGAACAAAACTCTGTAACATGGGCTGTAGTGTTAGAAATGAAATCTGGTTTGATAATCACCCGCTGTGGGTGATGTCTTGTTTTCCGTGAACTCTGTGCAGAGTCACTACCACACCGAACTGTTCATCAGATTCCTCCAGGTCTGTCAATTGTGTGTCAAATGGTTTCCTGTCCATTCTGCAGTGTTGTCAGTTCATCATTCTTTTAAAAATTTTTTATTATATTACTTTTTCAAAATTTTTTATCTGTCTTCCCCTTTATCTCCCTCGCTCAACTGTTCCTTGGAGGATTATTTTATCAAGACCATCGGATCAGTGGCTGATGTAACACTGATCTTATCCAAATCGATACATTATTGTTTCATACACATCAGGCTGTAATCTTTAGATATATCAACCCCATCTGTGTGGCAGATTGCGAGCTGGTCCGAGCAACAAATGCATGAGCCATGTTCTGAGCAAAACAGGATGAAGATTACATGGACTGTTCTCTTTCAGCCAACGACTGTTGTACAGTTGTGCTTCCTATTACTGTAATTGTTGTAAAGTGTTGTGTTGTCTTGTGTTGTATTTGATTGTATTGTATTCATTGTATTGTTGTGTATTGCATTGCAGTGCACTGTGTTGTATTGAATTGTGCTGTGTTACATTGTATTATGTTGTGTTGTATTGCGTTGTGTTGTATTACAATGTGTTGTGTTGTGTTGTGTTATTTCTTTCAACAGATTTCTCTGTACCACAGCGTATCACCATACTTTGAAAAAATATACTACCAAAGAATATTTTTCGACATGATTTAACCAGGTACAAACTCTTTTGTTGCTGTGGGTTCTGTTACCTGCAGCGCGTGTATGCGGCACACAGAACCTTGGTCTACATCCCAGTGACTAACCCAAAACTCAAGGTCTATTTGAGGGGGCTGAGAGGGGTGGGGGGATAACATCTGTGGACACTTGCTTCCTGTTGCAATTTCTGTATCACTGCCATTGTTCCTCTCACAGTATTGTGGCCATTGGGGTCAGCCGGACTGGAAATAAGAAGAGTTCTGATTGGTTTTCAGCTCTTGCCCCTCTGCTCCCGCCACTTGTGATTGGAGCAACTTCAACTCCCCTGACCCCAACCCGCAAGTTCTGTACGGAGCTCTGGTTGGCGGGCCTGACGTCAATGGCGATTACGTCGACGATCGTACGGATTACGTCATGAACGAGGTGGCGTGTGACTACAATGCTGGGTTCCAGACTGTGCTGGCAGGTGCGTTTGTGTGAGTATGTGTGTTTGTGTTTGTGTGTGTGTGTGTGTGTGTGTGTGTTTGTTTCCAGTACCATAGGCTACACGTCTGTAGCGTTTGTGTGCATATGTGTGTGTGTGTGTGTGTGTGTGTGTGTGTGTGTGTGTGTTTCTCATCTCACTCCATACATTATGATTATAACAATTTCTTGTGTGTGTGTGTGTGTGTGTGTGTATGTTTCCAGTACCATAGGCTACACGTCTTTAGAATTCAGTTTAAGTTTATAAACACAATGTACGGACAATAATATATTACGTTTTGAGAGAATATCAAAGGCTTCTCAAATCATCGCTGGTTGTGAATGTATCCAAATGGTTGATCAGTTTAGAGTTTGCTTTGGCATATATGGTACACAGCCCAAACTAAGGCTGAATGTTTCCCCATACAGGATTGGTCAGTTTGGAGTCACGTGGTCAGCTGCCAACAGCCAATCCCACGTGTCCGCATCCACGTCCAGGGGGAAGCACCTCAGGGACTTCTCCAACGCCTGCCCCGACCAGTGGTCCCTCTGGTCCCACTTCCCCTCCTGACAGTGAGTTGTGTGTTCGAGTCTTGGGTCTGTCTTACTGTGGTAAGGTGTGTGTGTGTGTGTGTGTGTGTGCGTGTGCGTGGTGTGTGTGTGTGTGTGCGTGTGTGTGTGCGTGGTGTGTGTGTGTGTGTGTGTGTGTGTGTGCGTGCGTGTGTGCGTGGTGTATGTGTGTGTGTGTGGTGTGGTGTGGTGGTGGTGTGTGTGTGTGTGCGTGTGCGTGGTGTGTTTTTGTGTGTGTGTGTGTGTGCGTGCGTGCGTGGTGTATGTGTGTGTGTGTGGTGTGGTGTGGTGTGGTGTAGTGTCTGTGTGTGTGTGTGTGTGTGTGTGATGTACGTGGTGTATGTGTGTGTGGTGTGTGTATATGTGTGTGTTTGTGTGTGTATGTGTGTGTGTGTGTGGTGTGTGTGTATGTGTGTGTGTGTGTGTGGTGTGCATGGCGTATGTGTGTGTGTATGTGTGTGTTTGTGTGTGTGTGTGTGCGAGTGCGTGTGATGTGTGTGGTGTGTGTGTGTGTTTGTGTGTGCATGTGTGTGTTTGTGCTGTGCATGTGTGTATATGTATGTGTGCGCGCGCGTGTGTGCATGCATTTGTGTGCGTGTGTGTGTGTGTGTGTGTGTGTGTGTGTGTGTTGGTACAGGGCTATGATATTTCTTTCTGTGAGCAGTGAGTGGTGAGCGGAACCAGGCCATGTTGGATCTGTACCTCAACACGTACAGCGGTGATGTCAGTTCCCCCACCGGTTCCCCTTCCCACCTAGTTCCTTCCATGTCTCTGTCTGTGCGGGGGCGTGGGAGGGCTTGGGGGTTCCCTGTCTCTCTCCGACTTTCTCTCTCTCTCTTTAAGCATCTCTCTTTCTTTCAGTCTCTGTGTGACTCTCTCTCTCTCTCCCCCTCTCTGAATGTATATGCTATATTGACATATGTATATATCTGTGTATACATAACTCTTTCTCTCTGTGATATGATATATGCATATATGTATAAGTTTACATTGATGTATGTTATATATGTTTACATACATACATTTATATATGTTTATATATAAGGCTACATTGATGTATGTTATATATATATCCATACATACATGCATACATACATACACACACACACACACACACATATATATATATATATATATATATATATTAGGCTACATTGATATATGTGTGTATGTATGATTACCTGTATATCTGTCTCTCACTTTCTCACTGTGACTTTGTATTCATCTGTTTCTATCCTCTCTCTCTGTGTAACTGTATCTATCTCTCATCTCTGTTACTCCCTGTCTTCCTGTGTCTCTGTCTGTCAGTCTCTGTCTCATTCTCTCTCTTTCTTTGTCTTTCTCTATTTGTTTCTCCCTCTGTCTCTGTCTGTTTGTCTGTCTGCCTATATTTATTGTTATTTTAGTGGCTTTTTTCTGTTTTCTGTCATTCATATTTTTATTCTCCATTTGTTTGACTTATTTTCCCCGTGTCCCTTTTTCTCTCGTTATTTCCATGCTCCTTTCTATCTCTCTGTCTTTTCTTTTTCATTCTGTCATGTTCCAAGGGCATTTGGTCACAGTTATCTTTCCAGAACACATAGCGATAATGCTCATTCCAGGGCACTTATTCATTGGCTAATGCCTGTTCCAAATTTACAGAGCTCTTTCCGATGCACTTACTTATGATCCACGTTCAAGGGCAAGGTTAATACAGGTTCCAGGGCACTTAGTTGTAATGTTCGTTCCAGGGCACTTAGTCATAATGCTCATTCCAGGGCACTAAGTCATAATGCTCATTCCAGGGCACTTAGTCATAATGCTCGTTCCAGGGCACTTAGTCATAATGCTTGTTCCAGGGCACTTACTACGGGGAAGGCCAGGCGGGCACGTGCACATATCATCAGGCAGAGTTCCCGGCTGTAGGATTATCCAGTGAAATCGACGCTTTGGCCGCTATGAACTACGTCATCTGGCATAACTCGAAGGCTTGTGGAATGTGCTTCAAGGTGAGATGGGAAAGTTCGTGGGAACTGATGTGTGGTAGTTGTGTTGCTTTTTGTTCTTAATCCAAACGAAATTTGATACGTTGTTTCATTGCTGATTTTTTTCCCATCGGTTTCATGCAAGAAGATGGTGCTCAGATTAATGTTTCTCTTTCCGGGCGCTACAGAAGAGAACGCTTTTAGAACAGGCATGAGGGGAGAGAGGGGTGGAGATAGGGAGAGAGAGAGGGGTGAGAGACAGAGTGGGGGGGGAGGGAGAGGGGGAGAGAGAGGAAGGGAGGGAGAGAGAAGAAGACGGAGAGAGGGAGACGGGGGGAGGGAAGAGAGAGGGAGAGAGAGAGAGGGGGGGGGTGGGGAAAAATGGATGAGCTTTCCACTGTTCGATTATCGAGTCATACTAGAAGCATACTGTTAGTTGGAGTTCTCAGTGTATGAGGATATAACTATTGCATCTGTCGATTTTATTCAGATGAGACGATAAAAAGGACACTGCGTACAGCTTGCATTTTGTGCACCTAAAAGGACCCTTGACTAGGAAATGATTGTCAATGGCAAAAATTCTGAGAAGTATGTAGAAGTAGGTCAACTTGCAAGACTGACTCAGAGCAGCTGTAGCCGCGATAGTCGGTAGAAAGTGATGGGAGATCATGCCTTGTTGGTGTGACAACAGGACAACATTGTCCGGGGTATGTTTGGGAACTGCGACGATACGGTTCACATCGTCTTAGAAGAGATGCTGTTTTACTGGCCCTGTGTGTTGTTGCTTCTCTGAAAAGCTCATCTAAAATATTATTTTAGTGATTACCAGAGACATTACACTGGATCTGTTCCTTGCAAGAGCGCCGGTTTTGTGTGTGTGTGTGTGTGTGTGTGTGTGTGTGTGTGTGTGTGTGTGTGATGATGATGATGTTGATGGGGACGAGGATGGTAATGGTGATGGTGGTAATGGTGATTGTGATAATGATGATGATAATGATGGTGATGGTGGTGATGATGATGATGGCGTTGATGACGATGATGTTGATGCTGATGAAGGTGATGATGACAATGATGACGGTGGTGATGATGATGGTGATGATGATGATGCTGACAGGTGACGGGAAAAGGAGTGGGAGCAGGGAACGACCCGCTGAATGGAGAATACATCGTGTTCGTCAAGGACCTGTGTCCTAGTGGAGCCTGCAGCAAGGATGGTAAGGAGATAGAGAGAATGAATGAGGGGAGGGAATAATGACAGGAAGAGAGAAAGAAACAGAGGCAATAATGAAAGAAAAAAAGACAGAAAAAGAGACAGAAATGAAAGAAAGATAGAAGGAAATGAGGTAATAAAGAAAGAAAGAAAGAAATGAGGCAATAATGAAAGAAAGAAAGAAAGAAGGAAATGAGGCAAGAAAGAAAGAAAGAAAGAAATGAGGCAATAATGAAAGAAAGAAAGAAAGAAATGAGGCAATAAGGAAAGAAAAAAAGAAATGAGGCAATAAGGAAAGAAAGAAGCAAATGAGGCAATAAGGAAAGAAAGAAAGAAAGAAATGAGGCAATAAGGAAAGAAAGAAAGAAATGAGGCAATAAGGAAAGAAAGAAAGAAGGAAATGAGGCAGTAAGGAAAGAAAGAAAGAAGGAAATGAGGCAATAAGGAAAGAAAGAAAGGAAATGAGGCAATAAGGAAAGAAAGAAAGGAAATGAGGCAATAAGGAAAGAAAGAAAGAAAGAAGGGAATGAGGCAGTAAGGAAAGAAAGAAAGAAGGAAATGAGGCAATAAGGAAAGAAAGAAAGAAAGAAAGAAGGAAATGAGGCAAGAAAGAAAGAAAGAAAGAAAGAAATGAGGCAATAAGGAAAGAAAGAAAGAAAGAAATGAGGCAAGAAAGAAAGAAAGAAAGAAAGAAATGAGGCAATAAGGAAAGAAAGAAAGAAAGAAATGAGGCAGTAAGGAAAGAAAGAAAGAAGGAAATGAGGCAATAAGGAAAGAAAGAAAGAAAGAAAGAAGGAAATGACGCAGTAAGGAAAGAAAGAAAGAAGGAAATGAGGCAGTAAGGAAAGAAAGAAAGAAGGAAATGAGGCAATAAGGAAAGAAAGAAAGAAGGAAATGAGGCAAAGAAGGAAATGACGCAGTAAGGAAAGAAAGAAAGAAGGAAATGAGGCAGTAAGGAAAGAAAGAAAGAAGGAAATGAGGCAATAAGGAAAGAAAAAAAGAAGGAAATGAGGCAGTAAGGAAAGAAAGAAAGAAATGAGGCAAAAAGGAAAGAAAGAAAGAAGGAAATGAGGCAGTAAGGAAAGAAAGAAAGAAAGAAAGAAGGAAATGAGGCAGTAAGGAAAGAAAGAAGGAAATGAGGCAATAAGGAAAGAAAGAAAGAAGGAAATGAGGCAGTAAGGAAAGAAAGAAAGAAATGAGGCAAAAAGGACAGAAAGAAAGAAGGAAATGAGGCAGTAAGGAAAGAAAGAAAGAAATGAGGCAAAAAGGAAAGAAAGAAAGAAGGAAATGAGGCAGTAAGGAAAGAAAGAAGGAAATGAGGCAATAAGGAAAGAAAGAAAGAAGGAAAGAAAGAAGGAAATGAGGCAATAAGGAAAGAAAGAAAGAAGGAAATGAGGCAAAAAGGAAAGAAAGAAAGAAGGAAATGAGGCAAAAAGGAAAGAAAGAAAGAAAGAAGGAAATGAGGCAATAAGGAAAGAAAAAAAGAAATGAGGCAATAAGGAAAGAAAGAAGGAAATGAGGCAATAAGGAAAGAAAGAAAGAAGGAAATGAGGCAATAAGGAAAGAAAGAAAGAAAGAAAGAAGGAAATGAGGCAATAAGGAAAGAAAGAAGGAAATGAGGCAATAAGGAAAGAAAGAAAGAAGGAAATGAGGCAAAAAGGAAAGAAAGAAAGAAGGAAATGAGGCAAAAAGGAAAGAAAGAAAGAAAGAAGGAAATGAGGCAATAAGGAAAGAAAAAAAGAAATGAGGCAATAAGGAAAGAAAGAAAGGAAATGAGGCAGTAAGGAAAGAAAGAAAGAAGGAAATGAGGCAATAAGGAAAGAAAGAAAGAAAGAAGGAAATGAGGCAATAAGGAAAGAAAGAAGGAAATGAGGCAATAAGGAAAGAAAGAAAGAAGGAAATGAGGCAATAAGGAAAGAAAGAAAGAAAGGAAATGAGGCAATAAGGAAAGAAAGAAAGAAGGAAATGAGGCAATAAGGAAAGAAAGAAATGAGGCATTAAGGAAAGAAAGAAGGAAAGGAAAGGAGGCAATAAGGAAAGAAAGAAAGAAAGGAGAGGAGGCAATAAGGAAAGAAAGAAGGAAAGGAAAGGAGGCAATAAGGAAAGAAAGAAAGGAAAGGAGGCAATAAGGAAAGAAAGAAAGGAGAGGAGGCAATAAGGAAAGAAAGAAATGAGGCATTAAGGAAAGAAAGAAGGAAATGAGGCAATAAGGAAAGAAAGAAATGAGGCAATAAGGAAAGAAAGAAAGAAAGGAAAGGAGGCAATAAGGAAAGAATGGAAGGGAGGGAAAAGTAAGAAAGGAAGAAACCAGACAGTCACACAGACAGGATGTTAAATGCGTGTGTGTGTGTGTGTGTGTGTGTGTGTGTGTGTGATGTCATGCGTAATGTGTGTGTGTGTGATATCATGTGTGATGTGATGTGTGTGTGTGTGTGTGATGTCATGCGTGATGTGTGTGTGTGTGTGTGTGATGTCATGCGTGATGTGTGTGTGTGTGTGTGTGCGTGTGTGTGTGTGTGTGTGTGTGGCAGGAAGTGTGGACTTTGCTCTGAACGGGGACGGTCGCTGGGACATTGAGATCCAGGCGGTGCAGTGTCCGGTGGCCAACAATAAGCTGCAGTACTCCTTCCAGGGTTCGAACCCCTGGTACCTCAAACTGCAAGTCAGCAATTACAGGTCTGACCCCACCCCCTTCCCTGGTCCTACTGCCCGTCTGCTTGTCTGTCAGCATGTCGGTCTGTCAGTCAGTCTGTATGTCTGTCTGCTCGTCTGTCTGTCTGCGCGTCTGTCTGTCTGTCTGCGTCTGTATGCATACTTTCCTCCTTCTGTCTCTTTTTCTCTGTGTGCGATACAACTGTTATGTCAACACACACACACACACACACACACACACACACACACACACAACACAACACAACACAACACACATACATACATACATACATACAAACATACACACACACACACAAAACTGAAAGCCAAAAAATACAGTTTCCTTTCCATACGTCGACACATGCTCATACCCTGTGTGTGTGTGTGTGTGTGTGTGTGTGTGTGTGTGTGTGTGTAGAGAGAGAGAGAGAGAGAGAGCACTCAATGGGCTAATCGGGTCATACTACAAGCAGACAGCTTGTTGTGGTCTCGATGTGTGAGGATATTGTGCATCTGTCGATTCCATTCCGATGTGACGATAAACCGAGGCCCCGCGTGGAGCATGCACTTAGCGCACTGAAGAGGTCCCACAGCAACGAAATGATTGTCACCGGCAAAATAAAAGATAAGAAGAGAACAGTTCATTACGATAGAGAAACGGATACATATACAGACAGAATACAACAAATACAACCACAATTCAAAAGATGGGCGGCGCTGCATGTGGCGACACGCTCTTCATGCGAAGAGCATCTCGTATTTCACATGGAGACAAAATGTTGTGACGAAAAGCAAAACAATACAATACGATACAGTGCAATGCAATACAATACAATACAGTCTGAAACCTGTTCAGGCAAGATAAACTATACACCATATTATAGTACAGTATGATACTATACAATGCGGTACAATCCCCCTAAGCGGGTGTCATTCCTTTAAAAACAAACACCAAAAAAAACAAAAAACAAAAACAAAACAAAAAAAACAAAAACAAAAACAAAAAAAACCAAACAAAAAACCCCCAAAAAAACGCGGATCCAATTTATCTTCGCCTTACACAGAGCATTGTCATTGTAATCTTGTGTAGGCCAATGGCTTCAAAGAATTAATCTGACGTTGACATATATTTCACTCACAAATTTCACCAACGCCTTTGAGGAAAATGGCGTGAGGTCCATCCTCGTGGTACCTGTGTCATCATCAGTGTCTAACATCGTGCTGCCTGTGTCATCATCAATGTCTAACATCGTGCTGCCTGTGTCATCATTAATGTCTAACATCGTGCTACCTGTGTCATCATCAGTGGCTAACATCGTGCTACCTGTGTCATCATCAATGTCTAACATCGTGCTACCTGTGTCATCATCAGTGGCTAACATCGTGCTACCTGTGTCATCATCAGTGGCTAACTTCGTGCTACC